>NC_069499.1:25322386-25412386 GCF_027579735.1 Bombina bombina | reverse complement strand
CTATATAGGTACAAATAACATCTAAAGCTCTGTATATCTCACAGAATTTATATGACGAAATCTCTCAAAAGAAAAGCGTTCTGCATTCCATAGACGGTAAACGATTTGCAGAGGAGGACGCATTAAACAAGACAAATAATGAGCGCGAGCTGGAAGAGGCCAAGCGCCAGCTGGACAACCTTCTTGATGACTGCGACTTCTACAGAAGGTAAGATGAGTTCACTGACCCACCACGTGACATAGTAATAAACGCTCTGTGGGTAAATGATAAAAAATAAGGATTTCTTGATCCATTACCAGTGTTTGTTGTATTCAGTAAATGAGTAATGACTCCCTGCTGATGAGTATATCACCGTACTCAATCTCAGAGACTTCACTAGAATCTTTTGGTAATGATGTTGTATGTGCTACAAGGTTATTTAGTTCTTCATTCTAAATTATATTTAATATAAGACATCTCCGTATAGAGGGGGGTATAACGCGCACGTGTACCTGCTACCTGCTCTGCACCTAGATCCCATCGGTTATGGCAGCCTTTTGTACAGAACGTTACAGAATAGGGATTGCAGAGCTGCAGGCTCCAAGTGAGGACCACCCCTAGGCAGCTGCTTTATTTCCATTGATGCATTTGACCTCGGGCTGCAGTCATTAAAATCCAGAGTTTGTCAGAAACTGAATATCCACATTCTAAAAGTGCAGTCATGTTATAATTCTTTACTTTAGCTCTCATACTTATGGGGCAAACTATTCTGCCGTGACATGGCTGCCCTTCTGCCAGTGATAGATAAACATACTCAGCTAGATTACGAGTTTTCATTGCTATAGGGAAATTAACGGCCGCCACAAAAGCGGCGTTATTTCACCTCCCTATAGCGCTGCTATTACAGGTTTACAAATAGAAGGCTTGTGCGGGCGATATGGTGGCGTTGAGCTCCATACCGCACCAAAATACAAGCACTGCTTTGATGTGCTTGTGCACGATTTCCCCATAGACATCAATGGGGAGAGCCGGCAAAAAAAAAAGCCTAACACCTGCAATCGTGGAAACAAAAGCTCCGTAACGCAGCCCCATTGATGTCTATGGGGAAAGGAAAAGTTATGTTTAAACCTAACACCCTAACATAAAAACCACATCTAAACACCTCTAATCTGCTGCCCCCGACATCGCCGCAACCTACATAATGTTATTAACCTCTAATCTGCCGCCCTTAACATCGCCGCCACATAAATAAAAATATTAACCCCTAATCTACTGCCCCCAATGTCGCCACCACTATATTAAAGTTATTAACCCCTAAACCTCTGGCCTCCAACATCACTAACACTAAATAAATATATTAACCCCTAAACCTAAGCATAACCCTAACGTAACCCTAAACCTAAGTCTAACCCTAACACCCCCTAACTTAAATATAATTAAAATAAAGCTAAATAAACCTTACGATTATTACCTAAATAATACCGATTTAAAACTAAATAAATACCTGTAAAATAAAACCTAAGATAGCTACAATATAACTAATAGTTACATTGTAGCTATCTTAGGTTTTATTTTTATTTCACAGGTAAGCTTGTGTTTATTTTAACTGGGTAGACTAGTTAGTAAATAGTTATTAACTATTTACTAACTACCCAGTTAAAATAAATACAAAGTTACCTGTAAAATAAAACCTAACCTGCCTTACACTAAAAACTAACATTACAATAAAATAAATTAAATTATTAAAATACAATTTTCTAAATTACAAAAAAAAATAAACACTATATTACTAATAAACGAATTTCTCCTAATCTAATAGCCCTATCAAAATAAAAAAGCCCCCCCAAATAAAAAAAAACCCTAGCCTACACTAAACTGCCAATGACCCATAAAAGGGCCTTTTGTGGGGCATTGCCCAAAGAAATCAGCTCTTTTACCTGTAAAAAAAATACAAACACCCCCGACAGTAAAACCCACCACCCAACAAACTAATCCCCCCAAATAAAAACCTATCTAAATAAACCTAAGCTAACCATTGCCCTGAAAAAGGGCATTTAGCTCTTTTACATTGCCCAAACCCTAAGCTAAAAAAAAAAAACACCCAAAAAACCCTTAAAGAAACCTAACACTAACCGCCTACGATCCACTTACAGTTTTCAAAGTCCGGACATCCATCCTCATCCAGCCGGCGAAGTCATCATCCAAGCGGCAAGA
Source organism: Bombina bombina (assembly GCF_027579735.1). Lineage (NCBI taxonomy): Eukaryota > Metazoa > Chordata > Amphibia > Anura > Bombinatoridae > Bombina > Bombina bombina. The sequence goes on along the minus strand of NC_069499.1, from coordinate 25,410,192 downwards.
AGTCTTCATCCGGGCGGCCTCTTCCATCTTCATCCAGCCGGCGAAGTCCTCATCCAGACAGCAAGAAGTCTTCATCCAGACGGCATCTTCTATCTTCATCCATCCGGCGCGAAGCAGGTCCATCTTCAAGGCATCCGGCGCGGAGCATCCTCTTCTTATGATGGTCGCTGTAGAATGAAGTTTTCCTTCATCCAAGATGGCGTCTATTACATTCCTATTGGCTGAAAGATTTCTATCAGACAATAGAAATTAAAGGTGAAAAAATCATATTGGCTGTTGCAATCAGCCAATAGGATTGAGCTTTTATCCTATTGGCTGATCCAATCAGCCAATAGAATGAGAGCTCAATCCTATTGGCTGATTGGATCTTTGGATTTTTTCACCTTTAATTCCTATTGGCTGATAGAAATCTTTCAGCCAATAGGAATGTAAGGGACGCCATCTTGGATGACGTCACTTAAAGGGAAACTTCATTCTACAGCGACCATCGTAAGAAGAAGATGCTCTGCGCCGGATGTCTTGAAGATGGACCCGCTCTGCGCCAGATGGATGAAGATAGAAGATGCCGACTGGATGAAGACTTCTTGCCGCCTTTATGAGGACTTTGCCGGCTGGATGAAGATGGAAGAGGCCGTCCGGATGATGACTTCGCCGGCTGGATGAGGATGGATGTCCGGACTTCGAAAAACTGTAAGTGGATTGTCGGGGGTTAGTGTTAGGTTTTTTTAAGGTTTTTTTTAGGTGTTTTTTTTTTTTTAGCTTAGGGTTTGGGCAATGTAAAAAAGCTAAATGCCCTTTTAAGGGCAATGCCCATCCAAATGCCCTTTTCAGGGCAATGGTTAGCTTAGGCTTATTTAGATAGGTTTTATTTGCGGGGGTTGGTTGGTTGGGTGTTGGGTTTTACTGTGGGGGTTGTTTGTATTTTTTTTACAGGTAAAAGAGCTGATTTCTTTGGGGCAATGCCCCGCAAAAGGCCCTTTTATGGGTCATTGGCAGTTTAGTGTAGGCTAGGGTTTTTTTTTATTTGGGGGGGCTTTTTTATTTTGATAGGGCTATTAGATTAGTTTATTTTTTTTTGTAATTTAGAAAATTGTATTTTAATAATTTAATTTATTTTATTGTAATGTTAGTTTTTAGTGTAAGGCAGGTTAGGTTTTATTTTACAGGTAACTTTGTATTTATTTTAGCTAGGTAGCTAGTAAATAGTTAATAACTATTTACTAACTAGTCTACCTAGTTAAATTAAATACAAACTTACCTGTGAAATAAAAATAAAACCTAAGATAGCTACAATGTAACTATTAGGTAATAATTGTAAGGTTTATTTAGATTTATTTTAATTATATTTAAGTTAGGGGGTGTTAGGGTTAGACTTAGGGTTACGCTAGGGTTAGGTTTAGGGGTTAATATATTTATGTAGAGTGGGGGGCTTGCGGTTTAGTGATTAATAAGTTTATTATAGCGGCGGTGTGGGCGGACGGCAGATTAGGGGTTAATAAACTTATTATAGTGTTTGCGATGCGGGAGGGCCTTGGTTTAGGGGTTAATAGGTAATTTATTGGTGTTAGTGCACTTTTTAACACTTTAGTTATGAGTTTTGTGTTACAGCTTTGTAACGTAAAACTCATAACTACTGAGTTTAGATGGCGGTTATAGGGTGTACTGCTTACTTTTTGGCCTCCCAGGCAAACTCGTAATACCGGCGCTATGGAAATCCCATTGAAAAAGGACTTTTTTAAAAGTGCGGTACTGACGTTGCGTGACGGCCAAAAAGATGTGCGGTACACCTATACCGACAAGACTTGTAATAGCGGCATTAGGGGAAAAAGCAGCATTATGAAGCATAACAATGCTTTTTCACTCATAACGCCAAGCTCGTAATCTAGCTGACTGTCTTTATTATCTCCTATGGTCAACGACTATCTCTGGATATTGTCTCTGCTGATTGTCTCTGCTGATGTTTGTTACTATTCATTGGTCAGTTTTGCAGTTGCACAACCTGTGGAGCTATAAGCTCTGCTCGCTAAGACTGAATTAGTGATTTCATGTGACACATACATCTCTCAGAAAAGTAATTTCCCTATGTGTTTTATAAAAAGGAAAGTTTGCTACATACAAGTGAGCATAAAACCACTGCGCCAATGCACGGTCTGCAGACTTAGGAGGGCAAAACTGCAGCAAAAAAGAAACAAACAACACATGGGACTGAAGTTGCTTCTGTTTATAATTTGTGTTTTATCTTGTGTTTATGGCTGCATATAAAGTACACTTCTGTACTCTGGCAGAGGTTATTGAAAGCTTCACAGGTGACAGTTACTCTCACTTTTATTGTCGTTTACAGTTTTTATTTTCTGCTGTTGGAGAGGCAGCAAGTTCTGGAGTTCTGTTCCAGCATAAATAAATATTTAGTTATCCAGACAGCGGTACTTACCTGTAAACCACATATTAGTCCCTGCCAGGGCCACCTACCCTGCTGCCATCAGACTATCCCAGGCAGGTCCCAGCAGCAGAGATATCTTACCCAGAGCCTGGTATCCTTGTGCGGCATCATGTGCTGTCACTTTAACATAAGTATCAATCTATTTTTATGTTTTAATATTTAGATTTAGCTTCTAATTACTCGTATATATATATTTTTTTCTTTTCCCAGGCAACTTGAGTCTTCGCTAAACGATTTAGATACCTGCGACCATGAATTCCACCACGTTTCAAGTGTATTAAATCCAGCTAAAGAAAAACTGTATATGAGGGAAATGATTGGACGGGGTTCAGCAAAAGCTGGTGTCATAAGTGAGATACAGGTGAGAGATGGTTGCCATAGTAATTATTGTTAGCATCCGGTGTAAAGCAGGGCTTATGGGTATTTTTGTTTTAAATAGCTTCCTAGTGGGACAGATTCATTAAATTAGTATTATTTGTGTCTGTGCTCGGTCTGTAGGCCAGAGACGGAGCTTAAAGGGACATTAAACACTGAATAAATGCTAGGTAGAATGATGCATTCAAAGAAAAGATTAGTCTGAGAATAATGTGTAGATGTCATTTTCATGAGCTGTTTTAATATTGACAAAATAAGTATAAAGTTTCAGTGCCTATAAAACAATGGGAGCTGCCATGTTGTAACTTAAGTTAACTTCTCTACTGTAGCCAATTAGGGACAGTTATAAATAGGTCACTAGAGTGTGCAGCCAATGGCTGTGTGTTATATAAAAGTGTTCTGCATTTCCATTTCTAACAGGAACTGAAAAGCTCACAGTTTTAGAATAGAATTACAGGAAAAAGTATAAATAATTAAAGTATATTGCAGTTTTTGTATGTAAGATTTATCATTGTATATTACCATCCCAAAGTGTTTTAATGTCCCTTTAATTATTACCATATAAAGATATCTTCTTTAGTTTTCATCATTCATTACTGACAATAAATGGCTGCTGGCTTTGAGAATATAAAGTTTTCTTCTGTTATGTGTGATCAGTCCACGGGTCATCATTACTTCTGGGATATTATCTGCTCCCCTACAGGAAGTGCAAGAGGATTCACCCAGCAGAGTTGCTATATAGCTCCTCCCCTCTACGTCACCTCCAGTCATTCTCTTGCACCCAAAGACTAGATAGGAGGTGTGAGAGGACTATGGTGATTATACTTAGTTTTTATAACTTCAATCAAAAGTTTGTTATTTTACAATAGCACCGGAGCGTGTTATTACTTCTCTGGCAGAGTTTGAAGAAGAATCTACCAGAGTTTTTCTTATGATTTTAACCGGAGTAGTTAAGATCATATTGCTGTTTCTCGGCCATCTGAGGGAGGTAAAAGCTTCAGATCAGGGGACAGCGGGCAGTTGAATCTGCATTGAGGTATGTAGCAGTTTTTATTTTCTGAATGGAATTGATGAGAAAATCCTGCCATACCGTTATAATGACATGTATGTATACTCTACACTTCAGTATTCTGGGGATGGTATTTCACCGGAATTACTCTGTAAAAGTACATTAAACCTTTTAATAGGTATTTAATTCATGTTAAACGTTTTTGCTGGAATGTAGAATCGTTTGCATTTCTGAGGTACTGAGTGAATAAATATTTGGGCATTATTTTTCCACTTGGCAGTTTGCTTGTTTTGATTATGACAGTTTCGTTTCTCTCTCACTGCTGTGTGTGAGGGGGAGGGGCCGTTTTTGGCGCTCTTTGCTACGCATCAAAAATTTCCAGTCAGTTACACTTGTATTTTCTGCATGATCCGGTTCATCTCTAACAGAACTCAGGGGTCTTCAAACTTCTTTGAAGGGAGGTAGATTCTCTCAGCAGAGCTGTGAGACTTATGTAGTGACTGTGTTTTAAAACGTTGCTCTGTGATTTTTATGTTTAAAATTTAATTAGTATTACTTTACTAATGGGAACAAACCTTTGCTAACAAGTTGTGTTGTTTTTAAAGAGTGATGCTATAACTGTTTTTCAGTTCATTATTTCAACTGTCATTTAATCGTTTAGTGCTTCTTTGAGGCACAGTACGTTTTTGTTAAATAAGATTGTAACCAAGTTGCATGTTTATTGCTAGTGTGTTAAACATGTCTGATTCAGAGGAAGATACCTGTGTCATTTGTTCCAATGCCAAGGTGGAGCCCAATAGAAATTTATGTACTAACTGTATTGATGCTACTTTAAATAAAAGCCAATCTGTACAAATTGAACAAATTTCACCAAACAGCGAGGGGAGAGTTATGCCGTCTAACTCGCCTCACGTGTCAGTACCTGCGTCTCCCGCCCGGGAGGTGCGTGATATTATGGCGCCTAGTACATCTGGGCAGCCATTACAGATAACATTACAAGATATGGCTACTGTTATGACTGAAGTTTTGGCTAAGTTACCAGAACTAAGAGGCAAGCGTGATCACTCTGGGGTGAGAACAGAGTGCGCTGATAATTCTAGGGCCATGTCTGATACTGCGTCACAGCTTGCAGAGCATGAGGACGGAGAGCTTCATTCTGTAGGTGACGGTTCTGATCCAAGCAGATTGGATTCAGATATTTCAAATTTTAAATTTAAATTGGAAAACCTCCGTGTATTACTAGGGGAGGTCTTAGCGGCTCTTAACGATTGTAACACTGTTGCAATACCAGAGAAAATGTGTAGGTTGGATAAATACTTTGCGGTACCGGCGAGTACTGACGTTTTTCCTATACCTAAGAGATTAACTGAAATTGTTACTAAGGAGTGGGATAGACCCGGTGTGCCGTTCTCACCCCCTCCAATATTTAGAAAGATGTTTCCAATAGACGCCACCACACGGGACTTATGGCAAACGGTCCCTAAGGTGGAGGGAGCAGTTTCTACTTTAGCTAAGCGCACCACTATCCCGGTGGAGGATAGCTGTGCTTTTTCAGATCCTATGGATAAAAAATTAGAGGGTTACCTTAAGAAAATGTTTGTTCAACAAGGTTTTATATTGCAACCCCTTGCATGCATCGCGCCGATTACGGCTGCGGCAGCATTTTGGATTGAGTCTCTGGAAGAGAACCTTAGTTCCGCTACGCTGGACGACATTACGGACAGGCTTAGAGTCCTTAAACTAGCTAATTCATTCATTTCGGAGGCCGTAGTACATTTAACCAAACTTACGGCTAAGAATTCAGGATTCGCCATTCAGGCACGTAGGGCGCTGTGGCTAAAATCCTGGTCGGCTGATGTAACTTCTAAGTCCAAATTACTTAATATACCTTTCAAGGGGCAAACTTTATTTGGGCCCGGTTTGAAAGAAATTATCGCTGACATTACAGGAGGTAAGGGCCACGCTCTACCTCAAGACAAAGCCAAAGCTAAGGCTAGACAGTCTAATTTTCGTCCCTTTCGGAATTTCAAAGCAGGTGCAGCATCAACTTCCACTGCACCAAAACAGGAAGGAGCTGTTGCTCGTTACAGACAAGGCTGGAAACCTAACCAGTCCTGGAATAAGGGCAAGCAGGCCAGAAAACCTGCTGCTGCCCCTAAGACAGCATGAACCGAGGGCCCCCGATCCGGGACCGGATCTAGTGGGGGGCAGACTCTCTCTCTTCGCCCAGGCTTGGGCAAGAGATGTCCAGGATCCCTGGGCGCTAGAGATCATATCTCAGGGATACCTTCTAGACTTCAAATTATCTCCCCCAAGAGGGAGATTTCATCTGTCAAGGTTGTCAACAAACCAAATAAAGAAAGACGCGTTTCTACGCTGTGTACAAGATCTATTATTAATGGGAGTGATCCATCCGGTTCCGCGGTCGGAACAAGGACAAGGGTTTTACTCAAACCTGTTTGTGGTTCCCAAAAAAGAGGGAACTTTCAGGCCAATCTTGGATTTAAAGATCCTAAACAAATTCCTAAGAGTTCCATCGTTCAAAATGGAAACTATTCGGACAATCTTACCCATGATCCAAAAGGGTCAGTACATGACCACAGTGGATTTAAAGGATGCTTACCTTCACATACCGATTCACAAAGATCATTACCGGTATCTAAGGTTTGCCTTCTTAGACAGGCATTACCAGTTTGTAGCCCTTCCATTCGGATTGGCTACGGCTCCAAGAATCTTCACAAAGGTTCTGGGTGCCCTTCTAGCGGTTCTGAGACCGCGAGGAATTTCGGTAGCTCCGTACCTAGACGACATTCTGATACAAGCTTCAAGCTTTCAAACTGCCAAGTCTCATACAGAGTTAGTTCTGGCATTTCTAAGGTCGCATGGATGGAAAGTGAACGAAAAGAAGAGTTCTCTCTTGCCTCTCACAAGAGTTCCATTCTTGGGGACTCTTATAGATTCTGTAGAAATGAAGATTTATCTGACAGAAGACAGATTAACAAAGCTTCTAAATACATGCCGTGTCCTTCATTCCATTCAACTCCCGTCAGTAGCTCAATGCATGGAGGTGATCGGCTTAATGGTAGCAGCAATGGACATAGTACCCTTTGCACGCCTACATCTCAGACCGCTGCAATTGTGCATGCTGAGTCAGTGGAATGGGGATTACTCAGATTTGTCCCCCACTCTGAATCTGGATCAAGAGACCAGAAACTCTCTTCTATGGTGGCTTTCTCGGCCACATCTGTCCAGGGGGATGCCGTTCAGCAGGCCGGACTGGACAATTGTAACAACAGACGCCAGCCTTCTAGGTTGGGGCGCTGTCTGGAATTCTCTGAAGGCTCAGGGACAATGGAGTCAGGAGGAAAGTCTCCTGCCAATAAACATTCTGGAATTGAGAGCAGTTCTCAATGCCCTTCTAGCTTGGCCCCAGTTAAAGACTCGGGGGTTCATCAGGTTTCAGTCGGACAACATCACGACTGTAGCTTACATCAACCATCAGGGAGGGACAAGAAGCTCCCTAGCAATGATAGAAGTATCAAAGATAATTCGCTGGGCAGAGTCTCACTCTTGCCACCTGTCAGCAATCCACATCCCGGGAGTGGAGAACTGGGAGGCGGATTTCTTGAGTCGCCAGACTCTTCATCCGGGGGAGTGGGAACTTCATCCGGAGGTCTTTGCCCAAATACTTCGACGTTGGGGCAAACCAGAGATAGATCTCATGGCGTCTCGCCAGAACGCCAAACTTCCTCGCTACGGATCCAGATCCAGGGATCCGGGAGCGGTTCTGATAGATGCTTTGACAGCACCTTGGAACTTCAGGATGGCTTATGTGTTTCCACCCTTCCCGCTGCTTCCTCGATTGATTGCCAAAATCAAACAGGAGAGAGCATCAGTGATTCTAATAGCGCCTGCATGGCCGCGCAGGACTTGGTATGCAGATCTAGTGGACATGTCATCCTGTCCGCCTTGGTCTCTACCTCTAAGACAGGACCTTCTGATTCAGGGTCCATTCAAACATCAAAGTCTAACTTCTCTGAAGCTGACTGCTTGGAAATTGAACGCTTGATTTTATCAAAACGTGGTTTTTCTGAGTCGGTTATTGATACCCTGATACAGGCTAGGAAGCCTGTTACCAGAAAGATTTACCATAAAATATGGCGTAAATACCTATACTGGTGTGAATCCAAAGATTACTCCTGGAGTAAGGTTAGGATTCCTAGGATATTGTCTTTTCTACAAGAAGGTTTAGAAAAGGGTTTATCGGCTAGCTCATTAAAGGGACAGATTTCAGCTCTGTCCATCTTGTTACACAGGCGTCTGTCAGAAAATTCAGACATCCAGGCCTTTTGTCAGGCTTTAGCTAGGATCAAGCCTGTGTTTAAAACTGTTGCTCCGCCATGGAGTTTAAACTTAGTTCTTAACGTTTTACAGGGTGTTCCGTTTGAACCCCTTCATTCCATTGATATAAAATTGTTATCTTGGAAAGTTCTATTTTTAATGGCTATTTCCTCGGCTCGAAGAGTCTCTGAGTTATCAGCCCTACATTGTGATTCTCCTTATCTGATCTTTCACTCAGACAAGGTAGTTCTGCGTACTAAACCTGGGTTCTTACCTAAGGTTGTATCTAACAGGAATATCAATCAAGAGATTGTTGTTCCATCCTTGTGTCCAAATCCTTCTTCAAAGAAGGAACGTCTTCTACACAATCTGGATGTAGTTCGTGCCCTCAAGTTCTACTTGCAGGCAACTAAAGATTTTCGCCAAACTTCTTCCCTGTTTGTCGTTTATTCTGGACAGAGGAGAGGTCAAAAAGCTTCTGCTACCTCTCTCTCTTTTTGGCTTCGTAGCATAATACGTTTAGCCTATGAGACTGCTGGACAGCAGCCTCCTGAAAGAATTACAGCTCATTCCACTAGAGCTGTGGCTTCCACTTGGGCCTTTAAGAATGAGGCCTCTGTTGAACAGATTTGCAAGGCTGCAACTTGGTCTTCGCTTCATACTTTTTCCAAATTTTACAAATTTGACACTTTTGCTTCTTCGGAGGCTATTTTTGGGAGAAAGGTTCTTCAGGCAGTGGTTCCTTCTGTATAATGAGCCTGCCTATCCCTCCCGTCATCCGTGTACTTTTGCTTTGGTATTGGTATCCCAGAAGTAATGATGACCCGTGGACTGATCACACATAACAGAAGAAAACATAATTTATGCTTACCTGATAAATTCCTTTCTTCTGTTGTGTGATCAGTCCACGGCCCGCCCTGTTTTTTAAGGCAGGTACATATTTTTTAAATTATAATTCAGTCACCACTACACCCTTGGCTTCTCCTTTCTCGTTGGTCTTTGGTCGAATGACTGGAGGTGACGTAGAGGGGAGGAGCTATATAGCAACTCTGCTGGGTGAATCCTCTTGCACTTCCTGTAGGGGAGCAGATAATATCCCAGAAGTAATGATGACCCGTGGACTGATCACACAACAGAAGAAAGGAATTTATCAGGTAAGCATAAATTATGTTTTTTATTCTATATAACTAAAACACTTTGAATCTATATACCTTGTTTTACCCTTGTTTAACATTGTGTGCAAATAAGCTCCTCCTCTTGACAATTACAGCTGTCAATCATCACCCTGTCAATCATCGCCAGACAATATGACGTTTAGTGACCGTATCTGCAGAAAGATATCAATAAACAGGAGGCTGCTAGCTCCGTATACAAAATAAATGTTTCTCTCATGACAGAGAATAGTTTTAAACAATTTCCCAATTTACTTCTATTATCTAATTTGCTTCATTCTCTTGGTATCCTTTGTTTAATGAGCAGCAATGCATTACTGGGAGCTAGCTGAACACATCAGGTAAACCAATGACAAGAGCCATTTATGTGCAGCCACCTCAAGTAGCCCAAACCAAGATAACAGAAGTAAATTGGAAAGTTGTTCTGTTTGAATCATGAACAAAATATGTTGCTTACATTTCCCTTTAAAACCATTTAAAACTGATTTTGTTAGCAAAATTCACATAGTTTTGCAGTGCAGGTACATACCACTTGAAAACTCCTCTTTCTATTTTGTTAAATATTAAGCATACTGATAATAGAGACTTAATGAAAATGTATTATTTTTAGGTCTCTATGTTGGAAGCTGGAGATGTCGCTCTTCAGGCTGTAATGGGAGGAGCAGGTGACAAAGCGCAGAATGACGAGACCCAGGAAAAAGCAGCGGTTACAGAGGACAGTTTTTTGGTAAAATACAGTAAAGTTACACTCATAATAACAGTGTCTGAAAAAACATTGCATTGCAAAGTTATAAGGGTTCAAAAATGTGAGGTCTCAGGTGTTAGAAAAAAATGACTGCAAAGGCCTTTAACATAGAGATACCGACATATACAGTATCCCACAAAAGTGAGTACACCCCTCACATTTGTGTAAATATTTTATTATATCATTTCATGTGACAACACTGAAGAAATGACACTTTGCTACAATGTAAAGTAGTGGGTGTACAGCCTGTATAACAGTGTAAAGTAGTGAGTGTACAGCCTGTATAAAAGTGTAAAGTAGTGAGTGTACAGCCTGTATAACAGTGTAAAGTAGTGAGTGTACAGCCTGTATAACAGTGTAAAGTAGTGAGTGTACAGCCTGTATAACAGTGTAAAGTAGTGAGTGTACAGCCTGTATAACAGTGTAAAGTAGTGAGTGTACAGCCTGTATAACAGTGTAAAGTAGTGAGTGTACAGCCTGTATAACAGTGTAAAGTAGTGAGTGTACAGCCTGTATAACAGTGTAAAGTAGTGAGTGTACAGCCTGTATAACAGTGTAAAGTAGTGAGTGTACAGCCTGTATAACAGTGTAAAGTAGTGAGTGTACAGCCTGTATAACAGTGTAAAGTAGTGAGTGTACAGCCTGTATAACAGTGTAAAGTAGTGAGTGTACAGCCTGTATAACAGTGTAAAGTAGTGAGTGTACAGCCTGTATAACAGTGTAAAGTAGTGAGTGTACAGCCTGTATAACAGTGTAAAGTAGTGAGTGTACAGCCTGTATAACTGTGTAAAGTAGTGAGTGTACAGCCTGTATAACTGTGTAAATGTGCTGTCCCCTCAAACTAATACAACACAAAGCCATTAATGTCTATACCGTTGGCAAAAAAAGTGAGTACACCCGTAAGTGGAAATGTCCAAATTGGACCCAATTAGCCATTTTTCCTCCCCGGTGTCATGTGACTCATTAGTGTTACAAGGTCACAGGTGTGAATGGGGAGCAGTAGTGTTAAATTTGGTGTTATCTCTCTCACACTCTCTTATTCTGGTCACTGGAAGTTCAACATGGCACCTCATGGCAAAGAACTCTCTGAGGATCTCAAAAAAAGAATTGTTGCTCTACATAAAGATGGCCTAGGCTATAAGAAGATTGCCAAGACCCTGAAACTGAGATGCAGCATGGTTTGAAGACCATACAGTGGTTTCACAGGACAGGTTCCACTCTGGACAGGCCTCGCCATGGTCAACCAAATAAGTTGAGTGCAAATAGACGTATGAGTTCTGCCAGCATTGCTGCAGATGTTGAAGGGTTGGGGAGTCAGATTGTTAGTGCTCAGACCATACGCCGCTCAAGGCAAAAAATTGAGGAAGCCTCTTCTAAAGATGATGCATAAGAAAGCCTGCAAACAGTATGCTGAAGACATGCAGACTAAGGACATGGATTAGTGGAACCATGTCCTGTGGTCTGATGAGACCAAGATAAACTTATTTGGTTCAGATGGTGTCAAGCATGTGTGGCATCAACCAGGTGAACAGTACAAAGACAAGTGTGTTTTGCCTACAGTCAAGCATGGTGGTGGGAGTGTCATGGTCTGGGCCTGCATGAGTGCTGCCGGCACTGGGGAGCTACAGTTCATTGAGGGAACCATGAATGCCAACATGTACTGTGAAATACTGAAGCCGAGCATGATCCCCTCCATTCGGAGACTGGGCCACAGGGCAGTTTTCCAACATAGCGACCCCAAACACACCTCAAAGATGACCATTGCCTTGCTAAAGAAGCTGAGGGGGCATCCTCAAATGGAAGGTGGGGGAGCGCTAGGTCTGTAACATCCACCAGCTCCGTGATGTCATTATGGAGGAGGGGGAGAGGACTCCAGTGGCAACCTGGGAAGCTCTGGTGAACTCCATGTCATAGAGGGTTAAGGCAGTGCTGGAAAATAATGGTGGCCACACAAAATATTGACACTTTGGGCCCAATTTGGACATTTCCACTTAGGGGTGTACTCACTTTTGTTGCCAATGGTTTAGAAATTAATGGCTATGTTTTGAGTTATTTGGAGGGGACAGGAAATTTACACTGTTACCCAGGCTGTACACTCACTACTTTACATTGTAGCAAAGTGTCATTTCTTCAGTGTTGTCACATGAAAAGATATAATAAAATATTTACATAAATTTGATGGGTGTACTCATTTTTGTGAGATACTGTACATGTCTAAATATGTGTACGTGTACGTGTGTGTATATATATATATATATATATATATATACACCGGTATATATATGTGGGTGGGTGCACATATGTATGTATTTCTGTGTTTTACTTTATATTTACTGTACACATTTCACATTTTAAAGTTCTTCACTTCCAGGATAATGTCCTTTTCATTCTTGCATTCATATTTCTATATATTTGTGTATATACCTAAACCTGCTGCATATCTATTCCTATATTTATTTAGGTATAGATATGTATTTTACGAGAACAGTATGTGAAGAGCATAGGAATGTAAAATATGCATTTTGTGCATCGCATTTCTTAATTTATATCTTAACGCGGTCGGGTTAGCTCACCAGAAAACTTCTTACGATGCGTTATTGAAATATTACATATAAAATGTTTTAAAAAATAATATAAATTATTAAAAATTAATCAACATACTGTAAAATATATAGATATATTCTATGGATTATTTAGAATATTTTACAGTATATATTAATTTTCATTATTTTATATAAATTTGATATATATTTTATTTGTAATATTTCAATAACGCGCCTTAAGAATGTGCGATAACCTGACTGTGTTTAGATCTTAATTGAGGAACTAAATGCGCAAAACGAATATTTTTACTTTGCAATGTTCTTCATATATAAAATAATGTTCTTTTTATTATGACATAAATATTTCTATAATAATCTTAAACTGTTCATGTAAAATACAAATTCCGTCAGTCATTCTTTACAAAGGGTAAGACCAAGGAATATAGCTGTGATCAAAAGGTTAAACAATAAAGACAATTTCTTTTATTATTATTATATTATTGGAGGGTACTTTGTATATGTGTGTGTATATATATATATATATATATATGTATAGATATATTGTGCAAAAAAACATATATATATATATATATATATATATATATATATATATAGAGAGAGAGAGAGAGAGAGAGAGAGAGAGATAGGAATAGGTTAACACTATCGCAATAATATAAGTTCAGCTCTTAGCTTGCGTCAGGGTTGTATGCGAGTGAAAACTTTTTAATTTTATCTTGTAATATGTTGCACCCAAAAAGCTTACTTCTAGCGGAATTAGCTCGGGAGCATGTGCAATAATTACTGCTCCACTCGTAATCTGGCCCTTAGTTAATTATTCCTGGTGCGGCCAACAACTGATAATACAAATATTATTATTCTATGTTCCTCCCAGAAACCAGAGGAAGCCTCTGCTGAGAGTCAGACAGTGTCGGCCTCACTCGATGTTCCACTGACTGATCAGGCAGAAGAAGGTCTTTCGTCCGAAGAGCTTACACTTCAGCGCAAGATATTCCTGCAGGATTTGCAACAGGTTCTTTCCAGTCTACCAGATATTGGTCAGCATGAAATTAGGGCCATCAGGGACCCCAGGAACAGATTTGCTCGCAGTATTAAGGTAATGACGCGTTCCTGACACTATTTGCTGTGGGTCTCCAACAAACAGTAAATACAAAACTTTATTTTTTTCTGATTTAACCCCTGTGCTGCTGGAATTAAGTGTAAGTAAGTAAATTTACATTACACTTTTTCAGTATTTCAGATCTGTAATTGTCTTCATCTCATAACTGCATATTTTCATTGGCTGCACACTTTAGTGACTTATTTATTTTCAGAATGAAACCTAGGGGGCGGGGATTCATTGTTTTATGGGAACTAAAGCTTTACTCTTTTCTATATTTAATTAATTTAACTTTAAAATATACAATCTGCATTTTATTCTTCAGGCTTATCTGTGCTTTAAATATATCATTGTATCTGGTATTGTATTCTGGTATTAATTTAGGCCCAGATTACGAGTGTAGCACAATATTGCACTTATGCAAGCTAGATATTTGCGCTCCACTCAGTAATACCAGCGCATGTAAATGTTCACTGGTCTTACAAGTGAGGCACGATGCGAATGAGACCTCGCGTTTGCATTGCCTGGAAGCTTTGCGCTCACAAAAGCGCTCTTTCATAGACTCCAATGGGAGCCATCTAGTCCAGCACAGGGGGCATTTTGCACAGTGTTGAGCAGCAATAAAGAAATATATGTATATGAATATATACATACTGTATCTATTTATGTGTTAATATTTGTATATACAAATATTAACACATACATATATATATATTAACACCCCACATCCCCTCACTTTAACCCTATAATTGCTTTGTGCAGATGTTTTAATGTAAACTACTCTCAATTTTATTTTGGGGCCAATTGGGGCATATTTTAACTTTTAACCAGCGGTCTAACATCTGGTTAATTGCGCTAAGTGCAAATTGAAACCGCATGCTTGTGGGAGCATCAACCATCCACTTGTAATGTCTGGTATGTGCGCCTGTAAAGGGGCAAATTGGCCCCTTTAAGCGCACACGTTGAGATTGCGCTCCACTCGTAATTTAGCCTGTAGTGTTTTATTTAGCTTTAAAGAAAGAAATCCCACCAGGAGCAGCAAGAGCTGAACATCTCTGGTTATTGGTGGCTACATGCAGCTGCCTTGGTTATTTGTATTCTGCTCTGGAACTTTCAGGCTTGCGGCTGCTGAGTTTACCCATTGGCGGCATTGTGACCTGTGCTAACCAGTTAGTTTGATTTATATGTAGGCTGACGAATGAGCAAACAGGAATATTCTATTCATTTCCTCTCATACTTCTATAAACCCACAACATGTTACATGGTATATAAAATGTAGATTTTCCCTCACGCTGTAAATCGTCTGTTTTTTGTTCTCTTTTGTTGTGTAATTATTAATTAATCTGCTATATATTATAATCACTATATATTTTCATTATCAAACCCCATTTTGTGTTTCCTGCTTTAGTTTTGCCTTACTAGTGAAGTTGCGGCTACCCAGAGGTCTTCAGAGGATGAGGACAGCACAGATGTCACAGATGCTAAAAGAAAAGTGAGTCTGCTGAAAAAACAAGTGATGCCGCGGGATGCGACAGAGGCAGAGAGACAGCTTCAGGAGATACAGGTGAGATTTATCAGGGGTTTAGTAATATTGTGATAAGCGTATCTGACACTAAAGTGTGCCGGTGCAGAGCCGCATGTGACACAGGCAGAGAGACAGCTTCAGGGGATACACGTGAGATTTATCAGGGGTTTAGTAATATTGTGATAAGCGTATCTGACACTAAAGTGTGCCGGTGCAGAGCCGCATGTGACACAGGCAGAGAGACAGCTTCAGGAGATACAGGTGAGATTTATCAGTGGTTTAGTAATATTGTGATAAGCGTATCTGACACTAAAGTGTGCCGGTGCAGAGCCGCATGTGACACAGGCAGAGAGACAGCTTCAGGGGATACACGTGAGATTTATCAGGGGTTTAGTAATATTGTGATAAGCGTATCTGACACTAAAGTGTGCCGGTGCAGAGCCGCATGTGACACAGGCAGAGAGACAGCTTCAGGAGATACACGTGAGATTTATCAGTGGTTTAGTAATATTGTGATAAGCGTATCTGACACTAAAGTGTGCCGGTGCAGAGCCGCATGTGACACAGGCAGAGAGACAGCTTCAGGAGATACACGTGAGATTTATCAGTGCTTTAGTAATATTGTGATAAGCGTATCTGACACTAAAGTGTGCCGGTGCAGAGCCGCATGTGACACAGGCAGAGAGACAGCTTCAGGAGATACAGGTGAGATTTATCAGGGGTTTAGTAATATTGTGATAAGCGTATCTGACACTAAAGTGTGCCGGTGCAGAGCCGCATGTGACACAGGCAGAGAGACAGCGTCAGGAGATACAGGTGAGATTTATCAGTGGTTTAGTATTATTGTGATAAGCGTATCTGACACTAAAGTGTGCCGGTGCAGAGCCGCATGTGACACAGGCAGAGAGACAGCTTCAGGGGATACACGTGAGATTTATCAGGGGTTTAGTAATATTGTGATAAGCGTATCTGACACTAAAGTGTGCCGGTGCAGAGCCGCATGTGACACAGGCAGAGAGACAGCTTCAGGAGATACACGTGAGATTTATCAGTGGTTTAGTAATATTGTGATAAGCGTATCTGACACTAAAGTGTGCCGGTGCAGAGCCGCATGTGACACAGGCAGAGAGACAGCTTCAGGAGATACAGGTGAGATTTATCAGGGGTTTAGTAATATTGTGATAAGCGTATCTGACACTAAAGTGTGCCGGTGCAGAGCCGCATGTGACACAGGCAGAGAGACAGCGTCAGGAGATACAGGTGAGATTTATCAGTGGTTTAGTATTATTGTGATAAGCGTATCTGACACTAAAGTGTGCCGGTGCAGAGCCGCATGTGACACAGGCAGAGAGACAGCTTCAGGAGATACAGGTGAGATTTATCAGTGGTTTAGTAATATTGTGATAAGCGTATCTGACACTAAAGTGTGCCGGTGCAGAGGGCGCATGTGACACAGGCAGAGAGACAGCTTCAGGAGATACAGGTGAGATTTATCAGTGGTTTAGTAATATTGTGATAAGCGTATCTGACACTAAAGTGTGCCGGTGCAGAGCCGCATGTGACACAGGCAGAGAGACAGCTTCAGGAGATAGAGGTGAGATTTATCAGTGGTTTAGTAATATTGTGATAAGCGTATCTGACACTAAAGTGAGCCGGTGCAGAGCCGCATGTGACACAGGCAGAGAGACAGCTTCAGGAGATACACGTGAGATTTATCAGGGGTTTAGTAATATTGTGATAAGCGTATCTGACACTAAAGTGTGCCGGTGCAGAGCCGCATGTGACACAGGCAGAGAGACAGCTTCAGGAGATACACGTGAGATTTATCAGTGGTTTAGTAATATTGTGATAAGCGTATCTGACACTAAAGTGTGCCGGTGCAGAGCCGCATGTGACACAGGCAGAGAGACAGCGTCAGGAGATACAGGTGAGATTTATCAGTGGTTTAGTATTATTGTGATAAGCGTATCTGACACTAAAGTGTGCCGGTGCAGAGCCGCATGTGACACAGGCAGAGAGACAGCTTCAGGGGATACACGTGAGATTTATCAGGGGTTTAGTAATATTGTGATAAGCGTATCTGACACTAAAGTGTGCCGGTGCAGAGCCGCATGTGACACAGGCAGAGAGACAGCTTCAGGAGATACACGTGAGATTTATCAGTGGTTTAGTAATATTGTGATAAGCGTATCTGACACTAAAAGTGTGCCGGTGCAGAGCCGCATGTGACACAGGCAGAGAGACAGCTTCAGGAGATACAGGTGAGATTTATCAGGGGTTTAGTAATATTGGGATAAGCGTATCTGACACTAAAGTGTGCCGGTGCAGAGCCGCATGTGACACAGGCAGAGAGACAGCGTCAGGAGATACAGGTGAGATTTATCAGTGGTTTAGTAATATTGTGATAAGCGTATCTGACACTAAAGTGTGCCGGTGCAGAGCCGCATGTGACACAGGCAGAGAGACAGCTTCAGGAGATAGAGGTGAGATTTATCAGTGGTTTAGTAATATTGTGATAAGCGTATCTGACACTAAAGTGTGCCGGTGCAGAGGGCGCATGTGACACAGGCAGAGAGACAGCTTCAGGAGATACACGGTGAGATTTATCAGTGGTTTAGTAATATTGTGATAAGCGTATCTGACACTAAAGTGTGCCGGTGCAGAGCCGCATGTGACACAGGCAGAGAGACAGCTTCAGGAGATAGAGGTGAGATTTATCAGTGGTTTAGTAATATTGTGATAAGCGTATCTGACACTAAAGTGAGCCGGTGCAGAGCCGCATGTGACACAGGCAGAGAGACAGCTTCAGGAGATACACGTGAGATTTATCAGGGGTTTAGTAATATTGTGATAAGCGTATCTGACACTAAAGTGTGCCGGTGCAGAGCCGCATGTGACACAGGCAGAGAGACAGCTTCAGGAGATACACGTGAGATTTATCAGGGGTTTAGTAATATTGTGATAAGCGTATCTGACACTAAAGTGTGCCGGTGCAGAGCCGCATGTGACACAGACAGAGAGACAGCTTCAGGGGATACACGTGAGATTTATCAGGGGTTTAGTAATATTGTGATAAGCGTATCTGACACTAAAGTGTGCCGGTGCAGAGCCGCATGTGACACAGGCAGAGAGACAGCTTCCAGGAGATACACGTGAGATTTATCAGTGGTTTTAGTAATATTGTGATAAGCGTATCTGACACTAAAGTGTGCCGGTGCAGAGCCGCATGTGACACAGGCAGAGAGACAGCATCAGGAGATACACGTGAGATTTATCAGTGGTTTAGTAATATTGTGATAAGCGTATCTGACACTAAAGTGTGCCGGTGCAGAGCCGCATGTGACACAGGCAGAGAGACAGCTTCAGGAGATACACGTGAGATTTATCAGTGGTTTAGTAATATTGTGATAAGCGTATCTGACACTAAAGTGTGCCGGTGCAGAGCCGCATGTGACAGAGGCAGAGAGACAGCTTCAGGAGATACACGTGAGATTTATCAGTGGTTTAGTAATATTGTGATAAGCGTATCTGACACTAAAGTGTGCCGGTGCAGAGCCGCATGTGACACAGGCAGAGAGACAGCTTCAGGAGATACACGTGAGATTTATCAGTGCTTTAGTAATATTGTGATAAGCGTGTCTGACACTAAAGTGTGCCGGTGCAGAGCCGCATGTGACACATGCAGAGAGACAGCTTCAGGAGATAGAGGTGAGATTTATCAGTGGTTTAGTAATATTGTGATAAGCGTATCTGACACTAAAGTGTGCCGGTGCAGAGCCGCATGTGACACATGCAGAGAGACAGCTTCAGGAGATACACGTGAGATTTATCAGGGGTTTAGTAATATTGTGATAAGCGTATCTGACACTAAAGTGTGCCGGTGCAGAGGGCGCATGTGACACAGGCAGAGAGACAGCTTCAGGAGATACACGTGAGATTTATCAGTGGTTTAGTAATATTGTGATAAGCGTATCTGACACTAAAGTGTGCCGGTGCAGAGCCGCATGTGACACATGCAGAGAGACAGCTTCAGGAGATACACGTGAGATTTATCAGGGGTTTAGTAATATTGTGATAAGCGTATCTGACACTAAAGTGTGCCGGTGCAGAGGGCGCATGTGACACAGGCAGATAGACAGCTTCAGGAGATACAGGTGAGATTTTATCAGTGGTTTAGTAATATTGTGATAAGCGTATCTGACACTAAAGTGTGCCGGTGCAGAGCCGCATGTGACACAGGCAGAGAGACAGCTTCAGGAGATACACGTGAGATTTATCAGTGCTTTAGTAATATTGTGATAAGCGTATCTGACACTAAAGTGTGCCGGTGCAGAGGGCGCATGTGACACAAACAGAGAGACAGCTTCAGGAGATACACGTGAGATTTATCAGTGCTTTACTAATATTGTGATAAGCGTATCTGACACTAAAGTGTGCCGGTTGCAGAGCCGCATGTGACACAGGCAGAGAGACAGCTTCAGGAGATAGAGGTGAGATTTATCAGTGGTTTAGTAATATTGTGATAAGCGTATCTGACACTAAAGTGTGCCGGTGCAGAGCCGCATGTGACACAGGCAGAGAGACAGCTTCAGGAGATACACGTGAGATTTATCAGTGGTTTAGTAATATTGTGATAAGCGTATCTGACACTAAAGTGTGCCGGTGCAGAGCCGCATGTGACACAGGCAGAGAGACAGCTTCAGGAGATTACACGTGAGATTTATCAGTGGTTTAGTAATATTGTGATAAGCGTATCTGACACTAAAGTTGTGCCGGTGCAGAGGGCGCATGTGACACAGGCAGAGAGACAGCTTCAGGAGATACACGTGAGATTTATCAGTGGTTTAGTAATATTGTTATAAGCGTGTCTGACACTAAAGTGTGCCGGTGCAGAGCCGCATGTGACACAGGCAGAGAGACAGCGTCAGGAGATACAGGTGAGATTTATCAGTGGTTTAGTAATATTGTGATAAGCGTATCTGACACTAAAGTGTGCCGGTGCAGAGCCGCATGTGACAGAGGCAGAGAGACAGCGTCAGGAGATACACGTGAGATTTATCAGTGGTTTAGTAATATTGTGATAAGCGTATCTGACACTAAAGTGTTGCCGGTGCAGAGCCGCATGTGACAGAGGCAGAGAGACAGCGTCAGGAGATACACGTGAGATTTATCAGTGGTTTAGTAATATTGTGATAAGCGTATCTGACACTAAAGTGTGCCGCTGCAGAGGGCGCATGTGACACAGGCAGAGAGACAGCGTCAGGAGATACAGGTGAGATTTATCAGTGGTTTAGTAATATTGTGATAAGCGTATCTGACACTAAAGTGTGCCGGTGCAGAGCCGCATGTGACACAGACAGAGAGACAGCGTCAGGAGATACACGTGAGATTTATCAGTGGTTTAGTAATATTGTGATAAGCGTATCTGACACTAAAGTGTGCCGGTGCAGAGCCGCATGTGACAGAGGCAGAGAGACAGCGTCAGGAGATACACGTGAGATTTATCAGTGGTTTAGTAATATTGTGATAAGCGTATCTGACACTAAAGTGTGCCGGTGCAGAGCCGCATGTGACACAGACAGAGAGACAGCGTCAGGAGATACACGTGAGATTTATCAGTGGTTTAGTAATATTGTGATAAGCGTGTCTGACACTAAAGTGTGCCGCTGCAGAGGGCGCATGTGACACAGGCAGAGAGACAGCTTCAGGAGATACACGTGAGATTTATCAGTGGTTTAGTAATATTGTGATACGCGTGTCTGACACTAAAGTGTGCCGGTGCAGAGCCGCATGTGACACAGGCAGAGAGACAGCTTCAGGAGGTACACGTGAGATTTATCAGTGGTTTAGTAATATTGTGATAAGCGTATCTGACACTAAAGTGTGCCGGTGCAGAGCCGCATGTGACACAGGCAGAGAGACAGCGTCAGGAGATACAGGTGAGATTTATCAGTGGTTTAGTAATATTGTGATAAGCGTATCTGACACTAAAGTGTGCCGGTGCAGAGCCGCATGTGACACAGACAGAGAGACAGCGTCAGGAGATACACGTGAGATTTATCAGTGGTTTAGTAATATTGTGATAAGCGTATCTGACACTAAAGTGTGCCGGTGCAGAGCCGCATGTGACACAGGCAGAGAGACAGCTTCAGGAGATACACGTGAGATTTATCAGTGCTTTTAGTAATATTGTGATAAGCGTATCTGACACTAAAGTGTGCCGGTGCAGAGGGCGCATGTGACAGAGCCAGAGAGACAGCTTCAGGAGATACAGGTGAGATTTATCAGTGCTTTAGTAATATTGTGATAAGCGTGTCTGACACTAAAGTGTGCCGGTGCAGAGCCGCATGTGACACAGGCAGAGAGACAGCTTCAGGAGATACACGTGAGATTTATCAGGGGTTTAGTAATATTGTGATAAGCGTATCTGACACTAAAGTGTGCCGGTGCAGAGGGCGCATGTGACACAGGCAGATAGACAGCTTCAGGAGATACAGGTGAGATTTATCAGGGGTTTAGTAATATTGTGATAAGCGTATCTGACACTAAAGTGTGCCGGTGCAGAGCCGCATGTGACACAGGCAGAGAGACAGCTTCAGGAGATACACGTGAGATTATCAGTGCTTTAGTAATATTGTGATAAGCGTATCTGACACGTGAGATTTATCAGTGGTTTAGTAATATTGTGATAAGCGTATCTGACACTAAAGTGTGCCGCTGCAGAGGGCGCATGTGACACAGGCAGAGAGACAGGCTTCAGGAGATACACGTGAGATTTATCAGTGGTTTAGTAATATTGTGATAAGCGTATCTGACACTAAAGTGTGCCGGTGCAGAGCCGCATGTGACACAGGCAGAGAGACAGCTTCAGGAGATAGAGGTGAGATTTATCAGTGGTTTAGTAATATTGTGATAAGCGTATCTGACACTAAAGTGTGCCGGTGCAGAGCCGCATGTGACACAGGCAGAGAGACAGCGTCAGGAGATACACGTGAGATTTATCAGTGGTTTAGTAATATTGTGATAAGCGTATCTGACACTAAAGTGTGCCGGTGCAGAGCCGCATGTGACACAGGCAGAGAGACAGCTTCAGGAGATACACGTGAGATTTATCAGTGGTTTAGTAATATTGTGATAAGCGTATCTGACACTAAAGTGTGCCGGTGCAGAGCCGCATGTGACACAGGCAGAGAGACAGCTTCAGGAGATACACGTGAGATTTATCAGGGGTTTAGTAATATTGTGATAAGCGTATCTGACACTAAAGTGTGCCGGTGCAGAGCCGCATGTGACACAGGCAGAGAGACAGCTTCAGGAGATACAGGTGAGATTTATCAGTGGTTTAGTAATATTGTGATAAGCGTATCTGACACTAAAGTGTGCCGGTGCAGAGCCGCATGTGACACAGGCAGAGAGACAGCGTCAGGAGATACAGGTGAGATTTATCAGTGGTTTAGTATTATTGTGATAAGCGTATCTGACACTAAAGTGTGCCGGTGCAGAGCCGCATGTGACACAGGGCAGAGAGACAGCTTCAGGGGATACACGTGAGATTTATCAGGGGTTTAGTAATATTGTGATAAGCGTATCTGACACTAAAGTGTGCCGGTGCAGAGCCGCATGTGACACAGGCAGAGAGACAGCTTCAGGAGATACACGTGAGATTTATCAGTGGTTTAGTAATATTGTGATAAGCGTATCTGACACTAAAGTGTGCCGGTGCAGAGCCGCATGTGACACAGGCAGAGAGACAGCTTCAGGAGATACAGGTGAGATTTATCAGGGGTTTAGTAATATTGTGATAAGCGTATCTGACACTAAAGTGTGCCGGTGCAGAGCCGCATGTGACACAGGCAGAGAGACAGCGTCAGGAGATACAGGTGAGATTTATCAGTGGTTTAGTATTATTGTGATAAGCGTATCTGACACTAAAGTGTGCCGGTGCAGAGCCGCATGTGACACAGGCAGAGAGACAGCTTCAGGAGATACACGTGAGATTTATCAGTGCTTTAGTAATATTGTGATAAGCGTGTCTGACACTAAAGTGTGCCGGTGCAGAGCCGCATGTGACACAGGCATAGAGACAGCTTCAGGAGATACAGGTGAGATTTATCAGGGGTTTAGTAATATTGTGATAAGCGTATCTGACACTAAAGTGTGCCGGTGCAGAGGGCGCATGTGACACAGGCAGATAGACAGCTTCAGGAGATACAGGTGAGATTTATCAGGGGTTTAGTAATATTGTGATAAGCGTATCTGACACTAAAGTGTGCCGGTGCAGAGCCGCATGTGACACAGGCAGAGAGACAGCTTCAGGAGATACACGTGAGATTTATCAGTGCTTTAGTAATATTGTGATAAGCGTATCTGACACGTGAGATTTATCAGTGGTTTAGTAATATTGTGATAAGCGTATCTGACACTAAAGTGTGCCGCTGCAGAGGGCGCATGTGACACAGGCAGAGAGACAGCTTCAGGAGATACACGTGAGATTTATCAGTGGTTTAGTAATATTGTGATAAGCGTATCTGACACTAAAGTGTGCCGGTGCAGAGCCGCATGTGACACAGGCAGAGAGACAGCGTCAGGAGATACAGGTGAGATTTATCAGTGGTTTAGTATTATTGTGATAAGCGTATCTGACACTAAAGTGTGCCGGTGCAGAGCCGCATGTGACACAGGCAGAGAGACAGCTTCAGGAGATACACGTGAGATTTATCAGTGCTTTAGTAATATTGTGATAAGCGTGTCTGACACTAAAGTGTGCCGGTGCAGAGCCGCATGTGACACAGGCATAGAGACAGCTTCAGGAGATACAGGTGAGATTTATCAGGGGTTTAGTAATATTGTGATAAGCGTATCTGACACTAAAGTGTGCCGGTGCAGAGGGCGCATGTGACACAGGCAGATAGACAGCTTCAGGAGATACAGGTGAGATTTATCAGGGGTTTAGTAATATTGTGATAAGCGTATCTGACACTAAAGTGTGCCGGTGCAGAGCCGCATGTGACACAGGCAGAGAGACAGCTTCAGGAGATACACGTGAGATTTATCAGTGCTTTAGTAATATTGTGATAAGCGTATCTGACACGTGAGATTTATCAGTGGTTTAGTAATATTGTGATAAGCGTATCTGACACTAAAGTGTGCCGCTGCAGAGGGCGCATGTGACACAGGCAGAGAGACAGCTTCAGGAGATACACGTGAGATTTATCAGTGGTTTAGTAATATTGTGATAAGCGTATCTGACACTAAAGTGTGCCGGTGCAGAGCCGCATGTGACACAGGCAGAGAGACAGCTTCAGGAGATAGAGGTGAGATTTATCAGTGGTTTAGTAATATTGTGATAAGCGTATCTGACACTAAAGTGTGCCGGTGCAGAGCCGCATGTGACACAGGCAGAGAGACAGCTTCAGGAGATACACGTGAGATTTATCAGTGGTTTAGTAATATTGTGATAAGCGTATCTGACACTAAAGTGTGCCGGTGCAGAGCCGCATGTGACACAGGCAGAGAGACAGCTTCAGGAGATACACGTGAGATTTATCAGTGGTTTTGTAATATTGTGATAAGCGTATCTGACACTAAAGTGTGCCGGTGCAGAGCCGCATGTGACACAGGCAGAGAGACAGCTTCAGGAGATACACGTGAGATTTATCAGGGGTTTAGTAATATTGTGATAAGCGTATCTGACACTAAAGTGTGCCGGTGCAGAGCCGCATGTGACACAGGCAGAGAGACAGCTTCAGGAGATACAGGTGAGATTTATCAGGGGTTTAGTAATATTGTGATAAGCGTATCTGACACTAAAGTGTGCCGGTGCAGAGCCGCATGTGACACAGGCAGAGAGACAGCGTCAGGAGATACAGGTGAGATTTATCAGTGGTTTAGTATTATTGTGATAAGCGTATCTGACACTAAAGTGTGCCGGTGCAGAGCCGCATGTGACACAGGCAGAGAGACAGCTTCAGGGGATACACGTGAGATTTATCAGGGGTTTAGTAATATTGTGATAAGCGTATCTGACACTAAAGTGTGCCGGTGCAGAGCCGCATGTGACACAGGCAGAGAGACAGCTTCAGGAGATACACGTGAGATTTATCAGTGGTTTAGTAATATTGTGATAAGCGTATCTGACACTAAAGTGTGCCGGTGCAGAGCCGCATGTGACACAGGCAGAGAGACAGCTTCAGGAGATACAGGTGAGATTTATCAGGGGTTTAGTAATATTGTGATAAGCGTATCTGACACTAAAGTGTGCCGGTGCAGAGCCGCATGTGACACAGGCAGAGAGACAGCGTCAGGAGATACAGGTGAGATTTATCAGTGGTTTAGTATTATTGTGATAAGCGTATCTGACACTAAAGTGTGCCGGTGCAGAGCCGCATGTGACACAGGCAGAGAGACAGCTTCAGGAGATAGAGGTGAGATTTATCAGTGGTTTAGTAATATTGTGATAAGCGTATCTGACACTAAAGTGTGCCGGTGCAGAGGGCGCATGTGACACAGGCAGAGAGACAGCTTCAGGAGATACAGGTGAGATTTATCAGTGGTTTAGTAATATTGTGATAAGCGTATCTGACACTAAAGTGTGCCGGTGCAGAGCCGCATGTGACACAGGCAGAGAGACAGCTTCAGGAGATAGAGGTGAGATTTATCAGGGGTTTAGTAATATTGTGATAAGCGTATCTGACACTAAAGTGAGCCGGTGCAGAGCCGCATGTGACACAGGCAGAGAGACAGCTTCAGGAGATACACGTGAGATTTATCAGGGGTTTAGTAATATTGTGATAAGCGTATCTGACACTAAAGTGTGCCGGTGCAGAGCCGCATGTGACACAGGCAGAGAGACAGCTTCAGGAGATACACGTGAGATTTATCAGTGGTTTAGTAATATTGTGATAAGCGTATCTGACACTAAAGTGTGCCGGTGCAGAGCCGCATGTGACACAGGCAGAGAGACAGCATCAGGAGATACACGTGAGATTTATCAGTGGTTTAGTAATATTGTGATAAGCGTATCTGACACTAAAGTGTGCCGGTGCAGAGCCGCATGTGACACAGGCAGAGAGACAGCTTCAGGAGATACACGTGAGATTTATCAGTGGTTTAGTAATATTGTGATAAGCGTATCTGACACTAAAGTGTGCCGGTGCAGAGCCGCATGTGACAGAGGCAGAGAGACAGCTTCAGGAGATACACGTGAGATTTATCAGTGGTTTAGTAATATTGTGATAAGCGTATCTGACACTAAAGTGTGCCGGTGCAGAGCCGCATGTGACACAGGCAGAGAGACAGCTTCAGGAGATACACGTGAGATTTATCAGTGCTTTAGTAATATTGTGATAAGCGTGTCTGACACTAAAGTGTGCCGGTGCAGAGCCGCATGTGACACATGCAGAGAGACAGCTTCAGGAGATAGAGGTGAGATTTATCAGTGGTTTAGTAATATTGTGATAAGCGTATCTGACACTAAAGTGTGCCGGTGCAGAGCCGCATGTGACACATGCAGAGAGACAGCTTCAGGAGATACACGTGAGATTTATCAGGGGTTTAGTAATATTGTGATAAGCGTATCTGACACTAAAGTGTGCCGGTGCAGAGGGCGCATGTGACACAGGCAGAGAGACAGCTTCAGGAGATACAGGTGAGATTTATCAGGGGTTTAGTAATATTGTGATAAGCGTATCTGACACTAAAGTGTGCCGGTGCAGAGCCGCATGTGACACAGGCAGAGAGACAGCTTCAGGAGATACACGTGAGATTTATCAGTGCTTTAGTAATATTGTGATAAGCGTATCTGACACTAAAGTGTGCCGGTGCAGAGCCGCATGTGACACAGGCAGAGAGACAGCTTCAGGAGATACACGTGAGATTTATCAGTGCTTTAGTAATATTGTGATAAGCGTATCTGACACTAAAGTGTGCCGGTGCAGAGGGCGCATGTGACACAGACAGAGAGACAGCTTCAGGAGATACACGTGAGATTTATCAGTGCTTTACTAATATTGTGATAAGCGTATCTGACACTAAAGTGTGCCGGTGCAGAGCCGCATGTGACACAGGCAGAGAGACAGCTTCAGGAGATAGAGGTGAGATTTATCAGTGGTTTAGTAATATTGTGATAAGCGTATCTGACACTAAAGTGTGCCGGTGCAGAGCCGCATGTGACACAGGCAGAGAGACAGCTTCAGGAGATACACGTGAGATTTATCAGTGGTTTAGTAATATTGTGATAAGCGTATCTGACACTAAAGTGTGCCGGTGCAGAGCCGCATGTGACACAGGCAGAGAGACAGCTTCAGGAGATACACGTGAGATTTATCAGTGGTTTAGTAATATTGTGATAAGCGTATCTGACACTAAAGTGTGCCGGTGCAGAGGGCGCATGTGACACAGGCAGAGAGACAGCTTCAGGAGATACACGTGAGATTTATCAGTGGTTTAGTAATATTGTTATAAGCGTGTCTGACACTAAAGTGTGCCGGTGCAGAGCCGCATGTGACACAGGCAGAGAGACAGCGTCAGGAGATACAGGTGAGATTTATCAGTGGTTTAGTAATATTGTGATAAGCGTATCTGACACTAAAGTGTGCCGGTGCAGAGCCGCATGTGACAGAGGCAGAGAGACAGCGTCAGGAGATACACGTGAGATTTATCAGTGGTTTAGTAATATTGTGATAAGCGTATCTGACACTAAAGTGTGCCGGTGCAGAGCCGCATGTGACAGAGGCAGAGAGACAGCGTCAGGAGATACACGTGAGATTTATCAGTGGTTTAGTAATATTGTGATAAGCGTATCTGTCACTAAAGTGTGCCGCTGCAGAGGGCGCATGTGACACAGGCAGAGAGACAGCTTCAGGAGATACACGTGAGATTTATCAGTGGTTTAGTAATATTGTGATAAGCGTGTCTGACACTAAAGTGTGCCGGTGCAGAGCCGCATGTGACACAGGCAGAGAGACAGCGTCAGGAGATACAGGTGAGATTTATCAGTGGTTTAGTAATATTGTGATAAGCGTATCTGACACTAAAGTGTGCCGGTGCAGAGCCGCATGTGACACAGACAGAGAGACAGCGTCAGGAGATACACGTGAGATTTATCAGTGGTTTAGTAATATTGTGATAAGCGTATCTGACACTAAAGTGTGCCGGTGCAGAGCCGCATGTGACAGAGGCAGAGAGACAGCGTCAGGAGATACACGTGAGATTTATCAGTGGTTTAGTAATATTGTGATAAGCGTATCTGACACTAAAGTGTGCCGGTGCAGAGCCGCATGTGACACAGACAGAGAGACAGCATCAGGAGATACACGTGAGATTTATCAGTGGTTTAGTAATATTGTGATAAGCGTGTCTGACACTAAAGTGTGCCGCTGCAGAGGGCGCATGTGACACAGGCAGAGAGACAGCTTCAGGAGATACACGTGAGATTTATCAGTGGTTTAGTAATATTGTGATACGCGTGTCTGACACTAAAGTGTGCCGGTGCAGAGCCGCATGTGACACAGGCAGAGAGACAGCTTCAGGAGATACACGTGAGATTTATCAGTGGTTTAGTAATATTGTGATAAGCGTATCTGACACTAAAGTGTGCCGGTGCAGAGCCGCATGTGACACAGGCAGAGAGACAGCTTCAGGAGATACACGTGAGATTTATCAGTGCTTTAGTAATATTGTGATAAGCGTATCTGACACTAAAGTGTGCCGGTGCAGAGGGCGCATGTGACAGAGCCAGAGAGACAGCTTCAGGAGATACAGGTGAGATTTATCAGTGCTTTAGTAATATTGTGATAAGCGTGTCTGACACTAAAGTGTGCCGGTGCAGAGCCGCATGTGACACAGGCATAGAGACAGCTTCAGGAGATACACGTGAGATTTATCAGGGGTTTAGTAATATTGTGATAAGCGTATCTGACACTAAAGTGTGCCGGTGCAGAGGGCGCATGTGACACAGGCAGATAGACAGCTTCAGGAGATACAGGTGAGATTTATCAGGGGTTTAGTAATATTGTGATAAGCGTATCTGACACTAAAGTGTGCCGGTGCAGAGCCGCATGTGACACAGGCAGAGAGACAGCTTCAGGAGATACACGTGAGATTTATCAGTGCTTTAGTAATATTGTGATAAGCGTATCTGACACGTGAGATTTATCAGTGGTTTAGTAATATTGTGATAAGCGTATCTGACACTAAAGTGTGCCGCTGCAGAGGGCGCATGTGACACAGGCAGAGAGACAGCTTCAGGAGATACACGTGAGATTTATCAGTGGTTTAGTAATATTGTGATAAGCGTGTCTGACACTAAAGTGTGCCGGTGCAGAGCCGCATGTGACACAGGCAGAGAGACAGCGTCAGGAGATACAGGGTGAGATTTATCAGTGGTTTAGTAATATTGTGATAAGCGTATCTGACACTAAAGTGTGCCGGTGCAGAGCCGCATGTGACACAGACAGAGAGACAGCGTCAGGAGATACACGTGAGATTTATCAGTGGTTTAGTAATATTGTGATAAGCGTATCTGACACTAAAGTGTGCCGGTGCAGAGCCGCATGTGACAGAGGCAGAGAGACAGCGTCAGGAGATACACGTGAGATTTATCAGTGGTTTAGTAATATTGTGATAAGCGTATCTGACACTAAAGTGTGCCGCTGCAGAGGGCGCATGTGACACAGGCAGAGAGACAGCTTCAGGAGATAGAGGTGAGATTTATCAGTGGTTTAGTAATATTGTGATAAGCGTATCTGACACTAAAGTGTGCCGGTGCAGAGCCGCATGTGACACAGGCAGAGAGACAGCTTCAGGAGATACAGGTGAGATTTATCAGGGGTTTAGTAATATTGTGATAAGCGTATCTGACACTAAAGTGTGCCGGTGCAGAGCCGCATGTGACACAGGCAGAGAGACAGCTTCAGGAGATACACGTGAGATTTATCAGTGGTTTAGTAATATTGTGATAAGCGTATCTGACACTAAAGTGTGCCGGTGCAGAGGGCGCATGTGACACAGGCAGAGAGACAGCTTCAGGAGATACACGTGAGATTTATCAGTGGTTTAGTAATATTGTTATAAGCGTGTCTGACACTAAAGTGTGCCGGTGCAGAGCCGCATGTGACACAGGCAGAGAGACAGCGTCAGGAGATACAGGTGAGATTTATCAGTGGTTTAGTAATATTGTGATAAGCGTATCTGACACTAAAGTGTGCCGGTGCAGAGCCGCATGTGACAGAGGCAGAGAGACAGCGTCAGGAGATACACGTGAGATTTATCAGTGGTTTAGTAATATTGTGATAAGCGTATCTGACACTAAAGTGTGCCGGTGCAGAGCCGCATGTGACAGAGGCAGAGAGACAGCGTCAGGAGATACACGTGAGATTTATCAGTGGTTTAGTAATATTGTGATAAGCGTATCTGACACTAAAGTGTGCCGCTGCAGAGGGCGCATGTGACACAGGCAGAGAGACAGCTTCAGGAGATACACGTGAGATTTATCAGTGGTTTAGTAATATTGTGATAAGCGTGTCTGACACTAAAGTGTGCCGGTGCAGAGCCGCATGTGACACAGGCAGAGAGACAGCGTCAGGAGATACAGGTGAGATTTATCAGTGGTTTAGTAATATTGTGATAAGCGTATCTGACACTAAAGTGTGCCGGTGCAGAGCCGCATGTGACACAGACAGAGAGACAGCGTCAGGAGATACACGTGAGATTTATCAGTGGTTTAGTAATATTGTGATAAGCGTATCTGACACTAAAGTGTGCCGGTGCAGAGCCGCATGTGACAGAGGCAGAGAGACAGCGTCAGGAGATACACGTGAGATTTATCAGTGGTTTAGTAATATTGTGATAAGCGTATCTGACACTAAAGTGTGCCGCTGCAGAGGGCGCATGTGACACAGGCAGAGAGACAGCTTCAGGAGATACACGTGAGATTTATCAGTGGTTTAGTAATATTGTGATACGCGTGTCTGACACTAAAGTGTGCCGGTGCAGAGCCGCATGTGACACAGGCAGAGAGACAGCTTCAGGAGATACACGTGAGATTTATCAGTGGTTTAGTAATATTGTGATAAGCGTATCTGACACTAAAGTGTGCCGGTGCAGAGCCGCATGTGACACAGGCAGAGAGACAGCTTCAGGAGATACACGTGAGATTTATCAGTGCTTTAGTAATATTGTGATAAGCGTGTCTGACACTAAAGTGTGCCGGTGCAGAGCCGCATGTGACACAGGCATAGAGACAGCTTCAGGAGATACACGTGAGATTTATCAGGGGTTTAGTAATATTGTGATAAGCGTATCTGACACTAAAGTGTGCCGGTGCAGAGGGCGCATGTGACACAGGCAGATAGACAGCTTCAGGAGATACAGGTGAGATTTATCAGGGGTTTAGTAATATTGTGATAAGCGTATCTGACACTAAAGTGTGCCGGTGCAGAGCCGCATGTGACACAGGCAGAGAGACAGCTTCAGGAGATACACGTGAGATTTATCAGTGCTTTAGTAATATTGTGATAAGCGTATCTGACACGTGAGATTTATCAGTGGTTTAGTAATATTGTGATAAGCGTATCTGACACTAAAGTGTGCCGGTGCAGAGCCGCATGTGACACAGGCAGAGAGACAGCTTCAGGAGATACACGTGAGATTTATCAGTGGTTTAGTAATATTGTGATAAGCGTGTCTGACACTAAAGTGTGCCGGTGCAGAGCCGCATGTGACACAGGCAGAGAGACAGCGTCAGGAGATACAGGTGAGATTTATCAGTGGTTTAGTAATATTGTGATAAGCGTATCTGACACTAAAGTGTGCCGGTGCAGAGCCGCATGTGACACAGACAGAGAGACAGCGTCAGGAGATACACGTGAGATTTATCAGTGGTTTAGTAATATTGTGATAAGCGTATCTGACACTAAAGTGTGCCGGTGCAGAGCCGCATGTGACAGAGGCAGAGAGACAGCGTCAGGAGATACACGTGAGATTTATCAGTGGTTTAGTAATATTGTGATAAGCGTATCTGACACTAAAGTGTGCCGCTGCAGAGGGCGCATGTGACACAGGCAGAGAGACAGCTTCAGGAGATACACGTGAGATTTATCAGTGGTTTAGTAATATTGTGATACGCGTGTCTGACACTAAAGTGTGCCGATGCAGAGCCGCATGTGACACAGGCAGAGAGACAGCTTCAGGAGATACACGTGAGATTTATCAGTGGTTTAGTAATATTGTGATAAGCGTATCTGACACTAAAGTGTGCCGGTGCAGAGCCGCATGTGACACAGGCAGAGAGACAGCTTCAGGAGATACACGTGAGATTTATCAGTGGTTTAGTAATATTGTGATAAGCGTATCTGACACTAAAGTGTGCCGGTGCAGAGGGCGCATGTGACAGAGCCAGAGAGACAGCTTCAGGAGATACAGGTGAGATTTATCAGTGCTTTAGTAATATTGTGATAAGCGTGTCTGACACTAAAGTGTGCCGGTGCAGAGGGCGCATGTGACACAGGCATAGAGACAGCTTCAGGAGATAGAGGTGAGATTTATCAGTGGTTTAGTAATATTGTGATAAGCGTATCTGACACTAAAGTGTGCCGGTGCAGAGGGCGCATGTGACAGAGGCAGAGAGACAGCTTCAGGAGATACACGTGAGATTTATCAGGGGTTTAGTAATATTGTGATAAGCGTATCTGACACTAAAGTGTGCCGGTGCAGAGGGCGCATGTGACACAGGCATAGAGACAGCTTCAGGAGATAGAGGTGAGATTTATCAGTGGTTTAGTAATATTGTGATAAGCGTATCTGACACTAAAGTGTGCCGGTGCAGAGGGCGCATGTGACACAGGCATAGAGACAGCTTCAGGAGATACACGTGAGATTTATCAGTGCTTTAGTAATATTGTGATAAGCGTATCTGACACTAAAGTGAGCCGGTGCAGAGCCGCATGTGACAGAGGCAGAGAGACAGCTTCAGGATATACACGTGAGATTTATCAGGGGTTTAGTAATATTGTGATAAGCGTGTCTGACACTAAAGTGTGCCGGTGCAGAGGGCGCATGTGACACAGGCAGAGAGACAGCTTCAGGAGATAGAGGTGAGATTTATCAGTGCTTTAGTAATATTGTGATAAGCGTATCTGACACTAAAGTGTGCCGGTGCAGAGGGCGCATGTGACACAGGCATAGAGACAGCTTCAGGAGATAGAGGTGAGATTTATCAGTGCTTTAGTAATATTGTGATAAGCGTATCTGACACTAAAGTGTGCCGGTGCAGAGCCGCATGTGACACAGGCAGAGAGACAGCTTCAGGAGATACACGTGAGATTTATCAGTGGTTTAGTAATATTGTGATAAGCGTATCTGACACTAAAGTGTGCCGGTGCAGAGCCGCATGTGACACAGGCAGAGAGACAGCGTCAGGAGATACACGTGAGATTTATCAGTGGTTTAGTAATATTGTGATAAGCGTATCTGACACTAAAGTGTGCCGGTGCAGAGCCGCATGTGACACAGACAGAGAGACAGCTTCAGGAGATACACGTGAGATTTATCAGGGGTTTAGTAATATTGTGATAAGCGTGTCTGACACTAAAGTGTGCCGGTGCAGAGCCGCATGTGACACAGGCAGATAGACAGCTTCAGGAGATACAGGTGAGTTTTCTTCCATAAGTTAGGGAGAGTCCATGTCTTAATTCCTTACTGTTGGGAAATACAACACCTGGCCACCCAGATCTTGGTCATAAGCTCTGAAATATGTGCGTACGGCCAGTATATGTAAAGTATTTCATTTAAAGTTGTATTATAGGACTTCACTATTGTAGTCTCTTAGGCCTAGATTTGGAGTTCGGCGGTAGCCGTCAAAACCAGCGTTAGAGGCTCCTAACGCTGGTTTTGGGCGCCCGCTGGTATTTGGAGTCAGTGATTAAAGGGTCTAACGCTCACTTTTCAGCCGCGACTTTTCCATACCGCAGATCCCCCTACGCCATTTGCGTAGCCTATCTTTTCAATGGGATCTTTCTAACGCTGGTATTTAGAGTCGTTTCTGAAGTGAGCGTTAGAGCTCTAACGACAAGATTCCAGCCGCCTGAAAATAGCAGGAGTTAAGAGCTTTCTGGCTAACGCCGGTTCATAAAGCTCTTAACTACTGTACCCTAAAGTACACTAACACCCATAAACTACCTATGTACCCCTAAACCGAGGCCCCCCCACATCGCCGACACTCGATTAAAATTTTTAACCCCTAATCTGCCGACCGCCACCTACGTTATATTTATGTACCCCTAATCTGCTGCCCCTAACCCTGCCGACCCCTGTATTATATTTATTAACCCCTAACCTGCCCCCCACAACATCGCCGCCAGCTACTTAAAATAATTAACCCCTAATCTTCCGACCGCAAAGCGCCGCCACCTACGTTATCCCTATGTACCCCTAATCTGCTACCCCTAACACCGCCGACCCCTATATTATATTTATTAACCCCTAATCTGCCCCCCACAACGTCGCCGACACCTGCCTACACTTATTAACTCCTAATCTGCCGAGCGGACCTGAGCGCTACTATAATAAAGTTATTAACCCCTAATCCGCCTCACTAACCCTATCATAAATAGTATTAACCCCTAATCTGCCCTCCCTAACATCGCCGACACCTACCTTCAATTATTAACCCCTAATCTTCCGATCGGAGCTCACCGCTATTCTAATAAATGGATTAACCCCTAAAGCTAAGTCTAACCCTAACACTAACACCCCCCTAAGTTAAATATAATTTACATCTAACGAAATAAATTAACTCTTATTAAATAAATGATTCCTATTTAAAGCTAAATACTTACCTGTAAAATAAACCCTAATATAGCTACAATATAAATTATAATTATATTATAGCTATTTTAGGATTAATATTTATTTTACAGGCAACTTTGTAATTATTTTAACCAGGTACAATAGCTATTAAATAGTTAAGAACTATTTAATAGTTACCTAGTTAAAATAATAACAAATTTACCTGTAAAATAAATCCTAACCTAAGATATAATTAAACCTAACACTACCCTATCAATAAATTAATTAAATAAAATACCTACAATTACCTACAATTAACCTAACACTACACTATCAATAAATTAATTAAACACAATTCCTACAAATAAATACAATTAAATAAACTAGCTAAAGTACAAAAAATAAAAAAGAACTAAGTTACAGAAAATAAAAAAATATTTACAAACATAAGAAAAATATTACAACAATTTTAAACTAATTACACCTACTCTAAGCCCCCTAATAAAATAACAAAGCCCCCCAAAATAAAAAATTCCCTACCCTATTCTAAATTAAAAAAGTTACAAGCTCTTTTACCTTACCAGCCCTGAACAGGGCCCTTTGCGGGGCATGCCCCAAGAAGTTCAGCTCTTTTGCCTGTAAAAAAAAACCATACAATACCCCCCCCCAACATTACAACCCACCACCCACATACCCCTAATCTAACCCAAACCCCCCTTAAATAAACCTAACACTAATCCCCTGAAGATCTTCCTACCTTGTCTTCACCATCCAGGTATCACCGATCCGTCCTGGCTCCAAGATCTTCATCCAACCCAAGCGGGGGTTGGCGATCCATAATCCGGTGCTGAAGAGGTCCAGAAGAGGCTCCAAAGTCTTCCTCCTATCCGGCAAGAAGAGGACATCCGGACCGGCAAACATCTTCTCCAAGCGGCATCTTCGATCTTCTTCCATCCGGAGCGAAGCGGCAGGATCCTGAAGACCTCCAGCGCGGAACATCCATCCGGACCGACGACTGAACGACGAATGACTGTTCCTTTAAGGGACGTCATCCAAGATGGCGTCCCTCGAATTCCGATTGGCTGATAGGATTCTATCAGCCAATCGGAATTAAGGTAGGAATTTTCTGATTGGCTGATGGAATCAGCCAATCAGAATCTAGTTCAATCCGATTGGCCGATCCAATCAGCCAATCAGATTGAGCTTGCATTCTATTGGCTGATCGGAACAGCCAATAGAATGCGAGCTCAATCTGATTGGCTGATTGGATCAGCCAATCGGATTGAACTTGATTCTGATTGGCTGATTCCATCAGCCAATCAGAAAATTCCTACCTTAATTCCGATTGGCTGATAGAATCCTATCAGCCAATCGGAATTCGAGGGACGCCATCTTGGATGACGTCCCTTAAAGGAACAGTCATTCGTCGTTCAGTCGTTGGTCCGGATGGATGTTCCGCGCTGGAGGTCTTCAGGATCCTGCCGCTTCGCTCCGGATGGAAGAAGATCGAAGATGCCGCTTGGAGAAGATGTTTGCCGGTCCGGATGTCCTCTTCTTGCCGGATAGGAGGAAGACTTTGGAGCCTCTTCTGGACCTCTTCAGCACCGGATTATGGATCGCCAACCCCCGCTTGGGTTGGATGAAGATCTTGGAGCCAGGACGGATCGGTGATACCTGGATGGTGAAGACAAGGTAGGAAGATCTTCAGGGGATTAGTGTTAGGTTTATTTAAGGGGGGTTTGGGTTAGATTAGGGGTATGTGGGTTGTGGGTTGTAATGTTGGGGGGGGGGTATTGTATGTTTTTTTTTTACAGGCAAAAGAGCTGAACTTCTTGGGGCATGCCCCGCAAAGGGCCCTGTTCAGGGCTGGTAAGGTAAAAGAGCTTGTAACTTTTTTAATTTAGAATAGGGTAGGGAATTTTTTATTTTGGGGGGCTTTGTTATTTTATTAGGGGGCTTAGAGTAGGTGTAATTAGTTTAAAATTGTTGTAATATTTTTCTTATGTTTGTAAATATTTTTTTATTTTCTGTAACTTAGTTCTTTTTTATTTTTTGTACTTTAGCTAGTTTATTTAATTGTATTTATTTGTAGGAATTGTGTTTAATTAATTTATTGATAGTGTAGTGTTAGGTTAATTGTAGGTAATTGTAGGTAGTTTATTTAATTATTTTATTGATAGGGTAGTGTTAGGTTTAATTATATCTTAGGTTAGGATTTATTTTACAGGTAAATTTGTTATTATTTTAACTAGGTAACTATTAAATAGTTCTTAACTATTTAATAGCTATTGTACCTGGTTAAAATAATTACAAAGTTGCCTGTAAAATAAATATTAATCCTAAAATAGCTATAATATAATTATAATTTATATTGTAGCTATATTAGGATTTATTTTACAGGTAAGTATTTAGCTTTAAATAGGAATCATTTATTTAATAAGAGTTAATTTATTTCGTTAGATAAAAATTATATTTAACTTAGGGGGGTGTTAGTGTTAGGGTTAGACTTAGCTTTAGGGGTTAATCCATTTATTAGAATAGCGGTGAGCTCCGATCGGAAGATTAGGGGTTAATAATTGAAGGTAGGTGTCGGCGATGTTAGGGAGGGCAGATTAGGGGTTAATACTATTTATTATAGGGTTAGTGAGGCGGATTAGGGGTTAATAACTTTATTATAGTAGCGCTCAGGTCCGCTCGGCAGATTAGGGGTTAATAAGTGTAGGCAGGTGTCGGCGACGTTGAGGGGGGCAGATTAGGGGTTAATAAATATAATATAGGGGTCGGCGATGTTAGGGCAGCAGATTAGGGGTACATAGGGATAACGTAGGTTGCGGCGGTTTACGGAGCGGCAGATTAGGGGTTAAAAAAAATATGCAGGGATCAGCGATAGCGGGGGCGGCAGATTAGGGGTTAATAAGTGTAAGGTTAGGGGTGTTTAGACTCGGGGTACATGTTAGGGTGTTAGGTGCAGACGTAGGAAGTGTTTCCCCATAGGAAACAATGGGGCTGCGTTAGGAGCTGAACGCTGCTTTTTTGCAGGTGTTTCCTATGGGGGAATCGTGCACGAGCACGTTTTTGAGGCCGGCCGCGTCCGTAAGCAACTCTGGTATCGAGAGTTGCATTTGCGGTAAAAATGCTCTACGCTCCTTTTTTGGAGCCTAACGCAGCATTTGATTAAACTCTCGATACCAGAGTTAAATTTATGGTGCGGCCAGAAAAAAGCCCGCGGAGCGTTAACAGCCCTTTTACCGCCGAACTCCAAATCTAGGCCTTATTCTCTTGGAGGTGTTTTTTTGGAATCTTCAAGCAACATCTCTGCAATCTAGGACTCATTTATACACATTAATTGATTTGGACCTGCTAAAAAATTGGAAACCTATTTTTTTTTTATATATAATAAAGCCTAGATAAAGCATTGCACTTACATACAGTCCCCTCCACTAATACTAGCACCCTTGGTAAATATGACCAAATAAGGCTGTGAAAAAATGTCTTTATTGTTGATCTTTTGTTACAAAAATACACAAAAATACTCTGCTCTCATGGATATCAAACAATTGCAAACACAACACAGGTTTATCCAAAAAAATAATAATATATATATATGTTTTAAATATGTGTGGCACAATTATTTGCAACCTTTTAGTCAGTACTTTGTGCTACCTCCATTTTCCAAGATAACAATTCTGTGTCTTCTCCTATAATGCCTGATGAGGTTGTAGAATACGCAAGAAAACCAAATCCTCGCACTCAGGAAAGGCAGGTCTAGATTGAAGACAGGACGCTACCGATGCCATAAAAAAAGCCTTTTATTACTTGAACAATTAAAAAGGACTGTATTAGTCAAGGTAGATCAGGTCAAAAGTTGGAGAATACATGGCAAGGGATCTGCAGCCATTCCTCCATACAGAAACTCTCCAGATCCTTCAAATTTTGAGGTTAATGCTGGTGGACTCTCCTCTTCAGTTTACCCCACAGGTTCAAGTCAGGGGCATGGGATGGCCATGGCATTAACCTTGATTTTGTGGTCATGTTTTGGATCATTGGCCTGCTGTAAGATCCAACCACGGCCCACTTTAAGCTTTCTGGCAGAGGCAGTCTGGTGTTCATTTAATATCTGTTGATATTTGATAGATTCCATGATGCCATGTATACTAACAAAATGTCCAGGTCCTCTGGCAGAAAAACAGCCCCAAAACATTAAAGATCCACTACTATATTTACCTTGGGCATGAGCTACATCTCCATATGGCTGCCTTTCTGTGTGCGCCAAACCCACCTCTGGTGTTTATTGCCTAAATGCTCTATTCTGGTTACATCTGACCATAGAAACCAATACCATTTGAAGTTCTAGTAGTGTCTGGAAGACTGAAGATGCTTAAGTTTGTTTTGGATGAGAGTAGAGGCTTTTTTCGGAAAACCCTTACAAACAACTTGTGCTGATGTTGATGACGTCGAATTGTAGTTTTTGAGACTTTCTGACACCCAAGACTCAACTAACTTCTGCAATTCTCCAGCTGTGATCCTTGAAGATATTTTGGCCACTTGAACCATCCTCTTCACAGATAATATAGACACACGTCCTCTTCCAGGTTGATTTATAACATCTACAGTTAACTTCTTAATTAATGCCCTAATGGTGGAAATGGGCATTTTCAATGGTTTTGCTATTTTCATATAGCCACTTCCCATTTTGTGAAGCTCAACAACCATTTGCCTCACATCACAGCTATATTCCTTGGTCTTACCCATTGTGATGAATGACTAAGATATGTTACCTTATATGTATACCCCTGTGAAACAGGTAGTCATAGTTGAACAATGTTCCTAGTTACCCAGGTGTACTAAAAAATGTAAAATACGAATGGGAATATACTTCAAATATATTTTCTTTCCTATGACATGGAGAGTCCACAACATCATTCCAATTACTAGTGGGATATTCAACTCCTAGCCAGCAGGAGGAGGCAAAGAGCACCCCAGCAAAGCTGTTAAAGGGACAGTTTACTCAAAAATTTTCTCCCCTTTAATTTTTTCCCAACGCTCCACTTTACCTGCTGGAATGTATTAAATTGTTTACAAGTATTTCCATTAACCTTATATTGGCATTTTAATTAATTAATTTAGCATGTGGTATCCCCACCCATCCTGAAAGTTTTTGGCCACGAGGCCCATCTGTATTCACACAGCCAGTAGAAGAAATTATACTCCCAGGGGGTTATAGAAGAGATAAGGTTATAAAATGTTAATTTTCCATTGTTGTCTACAAGTATTGGTGATTGGTTTATGGACATATATAAGATAAAGAAGCCAGTATATTTATACAATGTGAGATCTGATAATACCTACAAGCTCAACCAATTTTATTAGGTTGTGGCTTTAAAACACAAAATCGGCTAATTCATATAGAAAAATAAGCCTTAAAAAAGCAAATTTCATACATTTTATACTCTGAAGCTGGTAAAAAAAGTAATTGGAAACACATTAAGGGAAAAACAATTTTATAGTATACTGTCCCTTTAAGTGTAACTTCCCTTACCTATAATCCCCAGTCATTCTCTTTGCCTCTGTCAATGGAGGTTGTGTGAAGTTGGTGTCTGAAGATTTTAATCCTTTTATAGGTATTTTTCCCTGCAAGCAAGGATTGGGGTCTAGCTGTGTCCACGTCAATCTCTTCAGTATGAGTAGTGGTGGCTTTTAAGCAGTTAAAAGACAGCGAGGTAGTCCTTGCCTTTATTTTAACACTTTGCTTCCCCTTTGAAATAAGACAGAGTTGGTTACTCTGTTCTTTATTTTCCTACAGGTCCATGACAGGAAGTAAAGTACCTGCCACACCTAAGAAGCAGTATCTGTCCTGCAGTATATAAGGTAAGTACCTTTGCCTTCTAATTACTGGAGGACAGTGCACTTAAGAGATTAATCCTCATGTAGATCCCATGGGGACACCGTAATCCTTTCATATTAAGGATTCATATTTGCACAGATGTGTTTACACTTTTTATGTGAAATGAAGGCTAAAACAGCAGTGTTTATGTGAGACACAGTATGAGAAGAGAGACTGGGCTAGGGCTTCAGAGGAAAGGGATTTCCTTTATTTTATGCATATTAACTGTAGTTAATTTTAACATGTGCCTGACAGAGAGGAGTTTTAGAGACAACAGTTGGTAGACATCTCTTAACGGTGTACAGATAACCCAGGAGTTCCGAGGACCTTTGAGATATCGGCTTTCTTCAGCCGTTCCTCATATTGTTTTTCTTTGTTCGCACGCTTTGTTTGGTGGTGCAGTTATTCAGACCCGCTCACGTGATGCTTCGTACTTCTGGTTTATTGGAATGAAGCTTATGAAACAATCTGCGTAGCGGGTCTGTGTC
Source organism: Bombina bombina (assembly GCF_027579735.1). Taxonomy (NCBI): domain Eukaryota; kingdom Metazoa; phylum Chordata; class Amphibia; order Anura; family Bombinatoridae; genus Bombina; species Bombina bombina. Next base: position 25,368,768 of record NC_069499.1, on the reverse strand, counting down.
GGCTTGCAGGTTTGAAGAGGCTGCTTCTGGAGAGTATCGCTTCCACCTAAAAAAAACAAACCAAAGTGAACATTTTATAAGTGAAGCACTTGCAATATAATTATACAAGGATTGGGCAAGGGGCAAGAAAAAGGCAGGTACTTTTGTAATATTATGTTTGATATACCTTACTGTTTTCTTATGCAATTGCTACTATAATACTGTGTCTTATGTGTTTAACTGGTTCCCTCTTTTGTAAAAATGCCTAATACCATCTTATTCCTTTTTGCTGCCTTTTGTCTCTATAACAAACTGCTTTATTCAATTACTTCTTCTCCCTCTCCACCTGCACTGTTCATTAGCCCATCTCTCTTAAACTCACATTACTTTTGTACTCATGAACTTTACCTATTCCTAAACACTCTCTCTCCCCCCTGCACCTTGTCTCAAAAGCAGTCTCACTACTGCAAATCTGTATCTCATCTTATGTCACTCTCCCTCTTGCTTCTACTAACTGCTGGTGACATCTCCCCTAATCCTGGTCCCCAACAACTGCCTAGCCGTGCACATCCATGTATACCATCCCACAGACTCAAAAACAAAACTCTGACAACCTTACTCACATTCCTCTTGCATCAAAAGCCACTTCCCCTTTCACTTGTGCACTTTGGAACTCTTGCTCTGTTTGCAACAAACTCACTTCTATACATGACCTCTTTATCTCCCACTCCCTCAACCTTCTGGCCCTAACAGAAACCTGGCTCTCTCCCCTAGACACAGCATCCACTGCTGCTCTGTCACATGGGGGTCTCCACTTCAGCCACACTCCTAGGTCTGGTAATAGACAAGGAGGTGGTGTAGGTATTTTACTTTCCTCTCGTTGCACCTTTCAACAAATACATCCCATCTCTTCCCTAACATTTTCCTCATTCGAAACCCACATGATTCGCTTATTCTCTCCTCTTTCTATACGTGTCGCAGTCATATACCGTCCTCCTGGCTCCTCAACTCAATTTTTAGATCACTTGGCTGCATGGCTTCCTTATTTCCTTTCCTCAGACACCCCTTCCCTCATTCTTGGTGACTTCAACATCCCTCTTGACAATCCCACTGCCTCCTCTGCAAAACAACTTCTGCAACTCACTTCCTCTTTTGGTTTGTCACAATGGACTAATTCTCCCACTCACAAAGATGGTCACTCCCTTGACCTGATCTTTAGCTATCTATGCACCCTCTCAAACTTCACAAACTCCCCCTTTCCTCTTTCTGACCACCATCTCCTTACTTGCAACATATCATCCCTCCCTACAACTCTCCCTCCTTCTGCTCCTCACACCAAACTTCACAGAAGCATTACGTCATTAGAGCAACAACAGCTTTCTAATTCCCTCAAACCTCTCCTCTCATCCTTCTCCTCCTTTTCATGCCCTGACCAATCTATCTGCCACTATAATTCCACCCTTACATCCGTCCTCGACAATCTCGCCCCTCTTACCACAGCTCGGAAATCAAACACTCATCCTCAGCCCTGGCATACTCCTCTGACACGATACCTACGCAGATGTTCCCGTACTGCTGAGCGGCACTGGAGAAAATCTAGGAGTTCAGCTGATTTTCAACATTACAAATTTATCTTGAACTCCTACTACTCTGTCCTTAATTTCCATAACCAACACTACTTCTCTACTCTTATCTCTAATCTTTCTTCAAACCCAAAACATTTGTTCTCCACTTTCAATACTCTTCTCCGCCCTCCCCCACCTCCTAATACAACTTCTCGGTCAGCTCAAGACTTTGCCAACCACTTAAATAACAAAATCAACTCCATCGGAAATGAAATCAGCTCTCAACATAATTCCATTCTCTCACCCCCTCAAATGCTCTCAATCAACCACAACCCACATAACCTTAAACTTAGCTCATTCTCCCCTGTTACTGAGGAAGAGGTTTCGGCACTTATACTGCGCTCTCACCTCACTACCTGTCCCCTTGACCCTATCCCCTCACAGCTACTCCCCTCCCTCTCTGCCACCCTTACCCCTATACTAACACATACTTTCAACCTCTCCTTCAGCACCGGTATATTTCCCTCATCGCTGAAACATGCACTGGTCACACCAAAAACCTTCCCTTGATCCTACCTCCCCATCCAACTACCGCCCTATTTCCCTCCTCCCTCTTGCATCAAAGCTTCTCGAAAAACTAGTTTATGCACGCCTATCCCATTTTCTTTCAATAAACTCCCTCCTTGACCCATTGCAATCTGGATTTCGTCCCCATCACTCCACAGAAACAGCAATTGCTAAGGTTACCAACAACCTACTTACAGCAAAATCAAAAGGCCACTTCTCTCTGCTTATTCTCCTTGATCTGTCCGCAGCCTTTGACACTGTTGACCACCCTCTCTTGCTCCAAACCCTCCAATCTTTCGGCATATGTGACACAGCCCTCTCGTGGCTCTCTTCCTACCTGTCAAACCGTACCTTTAGTGTAGCCTTCTCTGGGGCCTCCTCTGCCCCGTCACCACTTTCTGTCGGAGTACTGCAAGGCTCTGTCCTCGGTCCCCTTCTCTTCTCAATCTACACGTCATCACTAGGTTCCCTAATAAAGTCCCACGGTTTACAATATCATTTGTATGCCGATGACACCCAAATCTACTTCTCTGCACCAGACCTTTCTCCTTCCTTGCTAACCCGTGTCACTAACTGTCTTTCTCACATCTCCAACTGGATGTCCTCTCACTACCTCAAGCTACATCTCTCCAAAACTGAGCTCCTTATTTTCCCCCCTTCTTCAAAACTCTCCACCCCCAATCTCTCTATAACTGTCGACAACTCCATCATTACCCCTACCCCGCATGCCCGATGTCTCGGGGTCACATTTGACTCAGATCTTTCTTTCACTCTTCACATTCAGTCTTTGGATAAAGCCTGCCGCTTCCACCTTAAAAACATCTCTAAAATTAGACACTTCCTTACACAAGACACAACTAAGATTTTAATCCACTCTCTCATCCTCTCCCGCCTCGATTTCTGCAACTCTGTCCTCTCTGGTCTCCCCACCTACCGCCTAGCTCCTTTACAATCCTTAATGAATGCCTCTGCCAGACTCTTAGCTCTTCATCTGCTGCACCTCTCTGCCAATCTCTTTACTGGCTTCCTCTTGCTTCTAGGATCAAACACAACATTCTCACTCTGACATACAAAGCCCTCAACTGCACTGCTCCCCCCTATATCTCAGACCTTGTCTCCAGATACTCTCCCTCCCGTCCCCTTCGCTCTGCTCATGACCTCCTCCTCTCTTGTCACCTCATCACACTCCCGTTTACAGGACTTCTCCAGACTGGCTCCAATCTTGTGGAACTCTCTGCCTCGCTCCACAAGACTCTCTTCTAGTTTTAAAAGTTTCAAGTGCTCCCTAAAGACTTTACTGTTCAGGGATGCATACAACCTATGCTAACCTTTCTTTATACCAGTTCCTCTCCTCCATTGCTATCCCCTGAACCCCCTTAGCATGTAAGCCTAAGAGTCCAGCTGTTTGTTGATCACCTTCTCAAAAGCTGACTACAACAGTGCAACTCTTGGCAGGGCCCTCTACCCATTTGATCCCTATAACTGTTTTTTTGTACTCCACATTTGTTAATAGCGCTGCGGAATCTGTTGGCGCTCTACAAATAACCAATAATAATAATAATAACCTACTAGTGGGGATTCAATCTGTCTGGTAGGAGGTTAGGCTATATTTCTAAGTAAACTTTTAGAGAGTGTTTCTGACTTTACTTTTATTTTTAACCTGTTATACAACTCAAAGTATAAACATTTTTTATTTTTAATAATCTTATATTTTTGATTGGCTTTGTAGTTTATTCTGTTATAATGGACCCAGAATTAGAACAGTCCACGTCTGTGGCTAAATGCCTCCTATGTTTAGAGGCTCAGATTGTCTTACCAATGCAGTTTGTTCATCCTGCTTAGCAAAGACTTTAACGTTTAAAAACAATTTACTCCCTTCTGAGCCTAATGTCTCTCAGGATGATGCTGTCCGTGACATGCCTCAGCTTTCTCCTCAAACTTCCCACGCTTTAATGGTTTCTCATGCTGTGCCTTCTGTGTCCTGTCATCCACCTGGTGGTGTTTATTTACCTGGGGATTTTTTTGCACAGATTTCTTCTGCAGTAACTGTGACTTTGTCAGCTTTCCGTTCATCAGGTAAGCGTAAGAGAAAATTTAAACGTGTGCCTGATACTAAGGCTTCTGACTCTAGGACTGCATTAGCCAATCTTTCTCAGATGGCTGACCAGGAGAATACTTCAGTCGCTTCTGAAGGTGAGATCTCGGACTCTGACACATTATAGCAGATAAATCTCCAGAATCTGAAGAGGTGATTTTAGATTTAAGCTTGAACATCTCTGGTTACTACTGCAGCGAGTATTGCCACGGTGGCGGGTGCTGCATCCTATTGGTGTGATGCCTTGTTGGACCTTTTTACAGAGGAAACTACGATAGAGGAGATCCAGGATAGGTTCAAGGCTCTCAAAATGGCCAATATTTGTGATGCCAACATGCAGATAATTTGACTGAGAGCTAAGATGTCTAGTTTTACTGTACTAGCATGCAGAGCACGGTGGTTAAAATCCTGGTCGGCCGACATCGCTTCTAAGGCCAAACTTTTGGCTTTACCTTATAAGGGAAAGACTCTGTTCGGACCTGGTCTGGCGGAGATTATTTCAGAGATTACGGGTGGAAAGGGATCTTTCCTACCTCAGGACAAGAAGAATAGACCTAGAGGTCACCAGACTTCTAATTTTCGTTCCCTTCGTAACTTTAAGGGACAAAAGTCTTCATCCTCCTCTTCCAAACCGGACCAATCCAGATCCACTTGGAAATCCAACCAGCCCAGGAACAAAGAAAAACAGAACAATAAGCCTTCTGCTGACTCTAAATCAGCATGAAGGTTCCGCCCCCGATTCCAGTGTGGATCAGGTGGGGGGGGGGGCAGGCTTTCTCTTTTTCGTCAAACCTGAATACGCAATGTCCCAGATCCTTGGGCGGTGGACATAGTATCCCAGGGCTACAGAATGGGATTCAAGTCTTGCCCTCGAAGGGGCAGATTTCTTCTGTCAAGACTATCCTCAACCTACATAAGGGAGGAGGCCTTCTTAAGCTGTGCAAAGGGCCTATATTCCCTGGGAGTTATTGTTCCAGTCCCCTTAAGAGAACAGAGTCTAGAATTTTATTAAATCTATTTGTGGTTCCTCAAGTGTCTCAACAAATTCCTCAGGTTTCCATCCTTTAAGATGGAAACTATTCGTTCCATTCTTCCTTTGGTACAGGAAGGTCAGTTTATGACGACCATAGACCTAAAGAATGCATACGTTCATGTTCCTATTCATAGGGAACACCATCAGTATCTGAGGTATGCCTTTCTGGACAAGCACTTCCAATTTGTTGCTCTTCGATTCGCCCTGGCCAAGGCCCCCAGAATATTCTGGGGGCGCTTTTGGCAGTGATCAGATCACAGGGAATTGCTGTGGCACCTTACCTAGACAACATCTCAGTACAGGCGTCATCTTTTCAACTAGCCCAATCTCATACAGAGATGCTGTTGTCTTTTCTACGTTCCCACGGGTGGAAGGTGAATTTGGAAAAGACTTTAAAAGAGGAGACAGAGGGCGCCACATAGTGCAAATCAGAGCGACCAGAAGAATGGAAATGCAGGTAAACAGTAAACCTACTCACGTGGTAAAAAGCACCAATGTGCAGTGACAGCAGGCCTGGTCCAAAGAGTCGCCCGGCAGACTCCCAAAACGCTTGGAACTGGTAAACTTGTCCTAGCAAGGGGATCCGAAATGTGATGCAGCTCCCACAGTGTTCACCAATTGTAGGCAAGACGAGCAGGATAACAGATGGTCTCCAGGGCGTAGTAGGTGATAAATTGCGGCCACATGGAGCTCCAAAAGGATACTCTAACCCTAGCCCTGAGCTCTGTAAACACACCCCTTAGGCAACTGGCTTCTGGTTGGACCGTAGTATAGCAAACCACGCCCCTAGAACATGCAGCGCTTTTGGCAGTGATCAGATCACAGGGAATTGATGTGGCACCTTACCTAGACATCTCAGTACGGGAGTCATCTTTTCAACTAGCCCAATCTCATACAGAGTTGCTGTTGTCTTTTCTATGTTCCCACGGGTGGAAGGTGAATTTGGAAAAGAATGAAGATTTTCCTAACGGAGGTCAGAAAAGACAAGATTCTTGCTTCCTGTCTTACTCTCCAGTCTGCCTTCTGTCCATCTGTGGCACAATGCATGGAAGTTATTGGTCTGCTGGTGGCATCCATGGACATCGTTCCTTTTGCTCAGTTCTATCTACGTCTGCTGCAACTTTGTATGTTCCGTCAATGGAACGGAGACCATTCGGATTTATTACAGAGGATAAATCTGGACCCTCTAAAAAGAGACTCCAGTAGTGGGTGTCACAGGAACATCTGTCTTGGGGTACTTGCTTCCTGAGACCTTCCTGGGAAATCATGACTACAGACGCCAGCCTGTCAAGCTGGGGTGCTGTTTAGGGTCTTTTAAAGGCTCAGGGCCTGTGGTCTCGGGAAGAGTCCTCTCTTCCCATAAACATCTTGGAGTTGAGAGCGATCTTCAATGCCCTATCAGCGTGGCCTCAACTGTCTTTGGTCCGGTTTATAAGATTCCAGTCGGACAACATCACCTCAGTGGCTTACATCAACCACCAGGGAGGGACGCAGAGTTCCTTAGCCATGAAGAAGGTGACTTGCATTCTGCAGTGGGCCGAAGCCCACGATTGTCTCCTATCTGCCATCCACATTTCAGGAGTGGACAACTGTGGGAGGCGGATTTTCTAAACAGACAGTCCTTTCATCCCAGGGAGTGGGCTCTCCACCCAGAAGTGTTCTCTCAGATAAACCTCCAGTGGGGGGTTCCAGAGTTTTGAAACGCCAAGGTTCCAAAGTACGTTCTGATAGATGCTCTTGTGGTTCCTTGGAGGTTTTCTCTGGCATATCTGTTTCCTCCATTTGCTCTCCTTCCACAAGTCATTTCTCGTATCAAACAGGAGAGAGCATCAGTGATCCTAATAGCTCCTGCATGGCCTCGCAGGATCTGGTTCGCGGATCTAGTAAGGATGTAGTCTCTACCTCTTTGGAGGTTACCTCAGAGAAATGACCTTCTACTTCAGGGTCCTTTCCTCCATCGAAACCTAGGTTCTCTGATGCCGACTGCTTGGAGATTGAACACCTAATTCTGTCTAGACGTGGTTTTTCTGAAGCAGTCATTGAAACTATAATTCAGGCTCGGAAACCTGTTACTCGTAAGATTTACTATAAGATATGGCGTAACTATCTTTATTGGTTCGAATCTAAGGGGTTTTCCTGGAGCCGGTTGAGGATTCCCCGGATTTTGTCTTTTCTTCAGGATGGCCTGGATAAGGGTTTATCGGTCAGTACCCTAAAGGGTCAGATTTCTGCGTTATCTATCCTTTTGCACAAATGTCTGGCAGACTTACCAGATGTTCAAGCCTTCTTGCAGGCCCTGGTTAGAATCAGGCCTGTATTTAAGCCTGTTGCTACCCCGTGGAGCCTTAATTTAGTTCTTAAAGCTTTGCAGCAGGCTCCTTTTGAGCCGATGTATGTGGTTGATATAAAATTGTTATCCTGGAAGGTTTTGTTTCTTGTTGCTATTTCTTCCGATCGCATAGTGTCTGAGCTTTCTGCTCTGCAGTATGATTCCCCGTACCTTATTTTTCATGCAGATAAGGTGGTCCTTCGTACTAAATTGGGGTTTCTCCCTAAGGTGGTTTCAGATCGAAACATTAATCAGAAAATTGTTGTTCCTAATCCTTTGTCTCATAAGGAACGTCTTTTGCATAACTTGCATGTTGTGCGGGCTCTAAAATTTTACTTACAAGCTACTAAAGATGTTTGGCAATCTTCTGCAATGTTTGTTGTTTTCTCTGGAAAGTGTAAGGGTCAGAAGGCCACTTGTACTACTCTGTCTCTCTGGTTGAGAAGTTTGATTTGTTTGGCTTATGAGACTGCTGGACAGCAGTCTCCTGAGAGGCTTACGGCCCATTTCACTAGGGCTATCTCCTCTTCTTGGGCTTTCAAAAATGAAGCTTCTGTGGAACAGATTTGCAAGGCGGCAACACGGTCCTCTCTGCATACGTTTTCCAAATTCTACAAATTTGATACTTTTGCCTCCGCCAAGACTTCTTTTGGGAGAAAGGGTTCTTCAAGCAGTGATGCCTTCTGTTTAGGTCCTCCTGCCTCCCTGTTCATTCCGTGTCCTCTAGCTTGGGTATTGGTTCCCACTAGTAATTTGAATGATGTCGTGGACTCTCCATGTCATAGGAAAGAAAACAAAATTTATGCTTACCCGATAAATTTATTTATTTCCAGACATGCAGAGTCCACGATCTCGCCCTCTTTTTAATTATATATCAGCAGTTTTTTTTGAGTAAACCTTAGGCACCTTTTCACCCTTGTGTTTCTTCTTTTTCCATTTTTCTTCGGCTGAATGACTGGGGATTTTGGGTAAGGGAAGTTACACTTAACAGCTTTGCGGTGCTCTTTGCCTCCTCCTGCTGGCCAGGAGTTGAATATTCCACTAGTAATTGGAATGACATTGTGGACTCTCCATGTCCGGAAAGAGAGAAATTTATCAGGTAAGTATAAATTTTGTTTTTCTCATATGAATTCATAGGGGTGCCAATAATTGTGCCACACATACAGTATATTTAACAAAGATTTTTATTGGGGGGGATAAACCTGTGTTGTATTTGCAATTGTTTTATATCTATGAGAGCAGAGTATTTTTATGTATTTTTTGAACAAAAGATCAAAAGGTTAAACAATAAAGATAATTTTTCACAGCCTTCTTTGCTTATATTTACCAAGGGTGCCAATATTAGTGGAGGGCACTGTATGTACCCAATTTGCTTTGCCCAGTAATGTGCCATATTATTTACTCGAGGAACACTAGAAACAAACGTTTTTATTTCTTCTGCTTTGGGTCATTAGATAATGCATAAAAATAAATACTAACAGGTGGGATCAGACTGATATTTTTCCGGAAAGTTCTCATCTGTGAAAATCACTGAGCTGTTGTTCGTTCCTGGCAGATTGCTTCACTTTCTGTATGTATTTGAAATATGACCCTGGGGAAGTCTCCCTAAGTGTGATGAAGGACCCCTTGCCCAATGTGCTTAGAGGGATATGGCTGCACCTCACTGATGAGGCCCAAAGAAGGCCAAAAAAAAGATTGTCTGGGGGTTGTAATGTTCCTTGTTCAGAGGGATTGCTTGGTATTTCGGGCTGGACTGACCTTGTTAGATGGGATCAGACTGAGATATATTCAGGAAAGTTCCTCTCTGTGAAAAGCACAATTGGGCTAAAATAGGCTGCTCCCATGTGGTAACTTGCAATAGAACAAGCGAATGAGCTGTTCGTTCCTGTTAGAGCGCTTCTCTTTCTGTATGCATTTAATTAAAAATAACTTAAGAGGATAATTTTGTAGCATGACAAATTGATAGTTTATTTGTCCTGTGAGATTTAAGCACTTCTATGTTTTTTTAACCAAGCAAAAGACCTGTTTGGTGGAAGTAATTTAGCACTCTGCTACATTCAGTGAGAAAATGTCTCTCCCACTAATCCTGATATTAGTTCTGTCTTTATAGCTAAGTTCCTTACTTCTAAAGCCATACCAAGGTAGTGCTGAAATCTCACAGGAAGGGGCAATTAGTAGTTGTAACTTGTAAATCAGACACATTTGATAATTCATTTATAAAATATGAACATTTAAATCAGATGAATTTCCTATAGTATATGCATTATGGCAGCTCTGTAAATCCTGGAGATTTTATTATATAACTGAGTGCAATTTATCTTTTTTACACAGACCCTTGTTGATGAAATATCAAAAGTGAAATGCGTTGATAATTTGCGCACAGTAGACAGTGATGTTGCGGAGCGCTCGGAATCCAGCTGGGGAAGTGTGCTGTGTGAGCTGAGTGACTTGAAAGCTAAAAAACTGAAAGAGAATCAGCTGATTAAATTGTACCAGGACGCGCTTTCTGTGGCTAAACGATCACTGCAATGCTTGGCTAAGGATAACGAAAACCTAAAAATGTGAGTTTCAATACTTACACACATACTTCTGTACTCTACATGGGAATGTAATTATCACTAAGGTTAGAAGCGTAATAATTTTATGTCTGAAGCACAAAACACTGAGCGTATTGCTAAAAGTCTACAACTGATAAACTAGAACACAAAGCTGCTTTCCGTTAATAATTAAAGAACCATTCTAGCTAAAAAAAAAATAATTACATATTTGTTAGAGCATGTCATATTAAAACAAGTGACACTGCAAATGTTTAACAGCCACAACGGAATTAAACACATAGTTAAAAGACCACTCAAGAGCTGCAGAGAACTGCTGTTTAATTCTTTTGTTGAGGTCAAACACATAGACTTGCAGTGTCACATGTTTTAAAAATGACGTCTAATGAATTTGAGTATATCCGTTTTCACTAGAATGGCCCTTTAATACTATGGCAAATCTTCCATAATTAATCCTCCTTAAGCTCCTTATGAGAAGGCTAATCTCCTCAGTGTGTTTAATTTGGTCTCTTTAACCACTCGGCTGCCAGTGGGGGCTGCGCAATGAGTTGTTCTCCTCTCTGGCTGCCAAGGTGTTAACTTTGTATTTAAATAATGTGAAATTGTTATTCTCCTAGCTCATCTGTCACCAACCAGCCTCAGCAGAGGAGATAAGATAACAAGCTTGTTTGCCTATAATTTATATCATGGTAGCACCTATTGCTTTATGAAGATAAAACTTTACACAATTTTTTTTCAATATTTAAACAACTAATATATGTTTAAGAACTCACATGTGCAGATTATTCTCAGGCTAATCTTTGCTTTAGTTACATCATTTTATGTAGTATTTATTTAGCGTGTTATGTCTCTGTTATGCTAATCACGCACTTTTCTGCTACATACACATGAAAATGGGGCTTATTGGTTGCCATATATTTTTTTTGCAGGGGCATCACAGAGAGTCATGCAAGTTACCTAGAAAGATTAAAAGATTTCCTCACCAAACTAAAGATGGAAAGGGAATATATGTATAAACTGAAAAGAGAACAAGCACATATCTACGCTTCTGGAATATCCGCACTGGAAACAGAAAAGATCGCTAGTGATGTTAAACAGTTGGATGACTGCTGGGATCAACTAGAGCTGTCTGCACAAAAGAAATACGATCAGTTTGTAAAAGAATTAGCGGAGTTGACATTTATTAAACAAAATATCTATAATGTGCAGAATAAGATACAAATGCAGAAGGATCTGATTGAAAAGTCTGTACCGTCACAAAGATTTGCTCAGAAGGATTCACTGATTCTGGCTGCAGACTTGCAAGTCCTGAGACATTTATATTATTACATAAAGATTGTTGTGGATCTGCAGATGAAGCAAGCATTAGGGCAAAATGAGAATAAAAAATTGGAAATTGCTTTAGACAATTTGCAAAGTCAACTGGATGATCTGGAGAAACTCGCTAACGACAAATCATTGACGCAAGCCTCAGTAACACACATCTGGTTAGAGGAAGCGTCTATAAAACCTCTGTTTAAGGCGCTCATTTGGGTAAAGACATTACAATATAGAGACAGTATTGATCAGGGAATTGCTCTATTCCCAGAAGATGTTGCCAAACAAATCTCTGACTATAAAATCTTGTACGAAAAACTTCTGGCCACAAAATCCACAGTAGACTCTTCTATTGAGTCCAAATATAATATCTCAGAAGGGGATTTGCCAGAGTCTGAAAACTTAAGTCCCTTTGTTTATCAATTGCAAAAACTATTTCAGGAACAAATTACCAAATCAAATGAGCGATTACAGGTGTTGGAATCTGGTCTGGTAAAGAGAAAAGAGCTATTTTCTGAAATAGAAAAACTGGAAGACTTGCTGCGGGGTCTGGGGGCTGAAGAAGCTCCAGTCAAAAAGAGAATATTTACAGCAGAGGAGTTGTATGAGGAGCTGAATTGTGCGAAAACCAAGACAACGGAGCTGGGGGAAATTGAAGGTCTTGTGCTGACGCTTCTGAGGAACAGCCAGAGATATAACCAGGAGCTAAAGGCTTCTGAGCAGTTATACCTAAATGACGTATTGAGAAGTCTGAAGAGTAAAGCCAGACATCTCTGCACACTGGAGGAGAACAAGGTTTTTTACATGGAAAGAATTTTGAGCACCTACAATGAGTTTCAAGAAATGACAAACTACTTAAATCAGGAACTGAACAAGGTGCAGAAGTTAGAGCTGGGCAACGAGGGGACGGACAGCTGTGCGGACAATGCTGAGAAATTACAGAGTGTGCAGAGCACCAGTGTGTATTGTCAGAACCACTTAGCTCAGATACGTGGGTACAAGGAGCTGTTTGAGGACAATTCGCTTCACTGGGATAGTTTTATTGTTGAGAACTTACAGAGTAAACTTCAAAACATTAAAAAACAGTATGAAATGCAAGAACCAACTCCAGTGTGTGATCCAGACAAGTACAACGTTTTGTTAGAAAATATACAAATAATGTTATCTGCTCTACAAAAGCAAACAGATGCCATTCAGGGTGAATTTGATGACATAGAGGCCCAGGTTGTACGTAACAAAATCAATGATATAATACTTCTAACCGCTGAGGCAGTGAGTGTGTTGCCCAATAACCCAACTCCTGATGCGTCCTCTGGTCAAATTGAAGAACAAAAGATAAAAGTTTTACAAGATAGCCTGATTCAGCTACACCAGAATCTCAGCCAAATCATAAACATTTCACCAACAAATAAAGGAAACATTTATTATCAACTGGAACACGCTTTTACCATTCTTAAAAAGATTGACTGCGAGGTCCAGCGGCCGTTGGTTATTGGTCTGGAGATGCATAAAGCTGAGGAGGAGCTGAAACGCCTGGAAGTTCTCTATGAGATAAGCAAAACCAAGTTACACGAGGTGAGGTCTGCGCTACCGTCAGAAATCAATGAAGACCTGAACAATCAGCTGGAGGATTTAAAGGAGATAGAGAATCATCTGGAAAAGAGCATATCCTGGCGCATTGTAAGTATTCCTACACACTACAGCTTACTCTTTATCTATGAAATACATTCTAGATTAAGGACTTTTTTTACCTTTGTATTTACCTGATAATGGTGACAGTTTCTTTAATAAAGGGACAGTAGCATACGCACATATGCTGCAGCTTTCCCATGTACCAGCATCTCACACCTGCTCACAATGTCCCTGGTGGCTTCTTTGACACAAATGATACAAACCACAGTTAGCAGAAGCGTTGACTGAATGATCAGTGAAAGTTTTTACTAAGTGCTTGCTTTCTATTACAACTGTGGTGTAAAAACGCTACTTGCAATTGTAATGCACTAATTCACATTGCCACTATTTTGTCCCCTTACAGAAACAGGGCACTAAAATGTTCCTGTCATTCATTTGTTGAAACTAAAAGCTGTTTAAATACAGCATCATCAGCTGTGTTACTGATTAGCTGATTGGCACTGTCTGCTAATGTTCATTTGCTGTGACTTCCTGCTTATTGGTTAAAGGGACAGTCAAGTCCAAAAAAAACTTTCATGATTTAAATAGGGCATGTCATTTTAAACAACTTTCCAATTTACTTTTATCACCAAGTTTGCTTTGTTCTCTTGGTATTCTTAGTTGAAAGCTAAACCTAGGAGGTTCATATGCTAATTTCTTAAACCTTGAAGGCCACCTCTAATCTAAATGCATTTTGACAGTTTTTCACCACTAGAGGGCATTAGTTCATGTGTTTCATATAGATAACATTGAGCTCATGCACATGAATTTACCAAGGAGTGAGCACTGATTGGCTAAAATGCAAGTCTGTCAAAAAAACTGAAATAAGGGGCAGTCTGCTGAGGCTTAGATACAAGGTAATAAACTCCATGGGCATGAGCACAATGTTATGTATATGGCACACATGAACTAGCGCTGTCTAGCTGGGAAAAGCTGTCAAAATGCATAAGATAAGCAGTGGCCATCAAGTAAATTAGAAAGTTGTTTAAAATGACATGCTCTATCTGATTCATGAAAGTTTAGTTTTGACTTTACTGTCCCTTTAAAGGGGCAGAAAAAGTGTTTTCTATAACTCCCATTACTTAGAGCTTTAAATAAGTGAAGCCGTGTTCGAGCTTAAGTGCTTCCTCTTTTTAGAGTTTATTACATTTTATTTTTAAGAGCAGCTTCGCCGCCCACACCAATCCATCAGCTCACCAGTCCCTAAGGTAGGTGTATGTGTGCACGTGCAGTAGTAACTGATGATGTCACATATGGCTTTGCCAATACAAGGATGGATTTGATTTAAATCACTGGTCAGTAAGACTCATAGTTTTCTACCTAAAGACTAATTATTGCTGGTTGTTTTAATATTTACAACCAGATAAAATAATGATTTAAATATCAGAAAATGACTGATTTGGTTATATACCTTGAGAAACACATGGGGCTAGAATACAATTGGCTCACTATTGTTAGCGTAGGATGCGATAAGCAATATCGTGTGCACTCAAGCACAAACAAAATTTGCGCTCACCAGATTAGCACGCCTGAAGACCTACAGTAAAGTGTAAGGATTAAAAAAAATTTGCATCAAGCACAACATAAATATATTAAATAAACTATTAAGAATTGCTAACTTCAATGCCCGTTATTGAAATATTAAATAAGAAATATTAAAAAATATGAATAACAATTATTAAAAATTATTGTACATACATATCATCTATCGATTAATTAGAATTGTTAGCAGCATGTATAATAATTTTTAATAATTGTTATTAATATTTCTTTCCCATTGGCATGGAGAGTCCATGAATCCATTCTAATTACTAGTGGGGAATTCAACTCCTGGCCACCAGGTGGAGGCAAAGAACACCCCAGCAGAGCTTTTAAGTGTCACTCCTATTACCCATAATCCCCAGTCATTCTTTGCCTTGTTCATCAGGTGGATGTGTGAAGATGGTGTCTGAAGATATCTAATCCTTTTTTTTTTTTTTTGCAAGTTAAATTACTTTTTATTTTATTATTTTACATAAAGCCATAACGTAACTGAACGGACTATGTAGCCATACATTAACATAACCACTTAACTGAAAGGTACTTGCAGCATATATATTTATATATAAAAAATATATATACAAAGAAAAGCAGCATTTAACAAATGTCAAAAAACAACACAAGATTCAGACATTAAAGTTCAACATATTTTTTTAAGGTTCAACTCCAAGAACGAGTTCAACAAATGAGTGCAGAGCAAGTGAACAGTTTAAAGGACAGTATATCAAACAAGCTATGAAGTGTCAAATCCGTGTAGAGGAACAGTCAGCATTTCATAACACATTCAGATAAACTGGCAAATAACTAACAGACCTGCACATCGCACTAATTCTGTCATAGTTATTTGACTATTTAACAGGTCACGAAGTATGAAATGACAAAACTTTCCTTTTGTAAGTAATTCTGGAGAGGAGGGAAAAGAACAAGTGCTAACATATCTTGCAATAATTTTGGTCCTCCGTCCAGCAGATTTGATTGTTTACGCATCATGCTCCATTTTCTCTTTGCTCCCACACTGCCCTAAACTGGGCTAACAAAAAACGGTGTTGAAGATACAGTAGCAGATTAATGTTGAGTGACGTGTCCTAAATGTCACCCATGAATTCCTTCCATATGAGTGATTAACAAGTGGCAACTGAGCAGCATGAACCAGTTGCAGCATCACATGAATAAAGCAGTTGCTGGCACATTCACATTGGAAGAGCTGAACAGCAAATGCAACAAAGACAACTCCACGTGGATGTCTACAGCATAGAGCATTCTATCAAATGAGCAGACACTGAGCATTAACGTCCACCATCAGTAACATATCTGTGCTATACTCCAAGTGTCAGTGAACATAACATGAATATCCACATAAGTCAGACAATTCTTTAGAAATCTAGTGGGGTCCAGAGATGATGAAGGACAAGGTGGTTCCACGCAGGTACAAATTACACCTTAGTGGTGACAACAGCATCCAGATGCTAAACATTGCTCTGATCCAGCAGCTAAATGTTTATATAAACATTTTCCCCATATTCATAATGACACCCCTGGTATTCTTCCACTCCATTGTATAGATAGCACAGATTGGGCAGCCGACTGTGACCTAGATCAATCTAGTGATAGAGAAGTCTGTTACAGCCTGCTTTTAGTTTGGTCCTACTGCAAGGTTTCCTCTATCACTATACTGCCTTACGGTGGTATTCTGGGGGTGCAACTTCATAGTCACTTGCGCTGAACAATGTAGCAGAATTCTTGGCTAGATACTTAAGAAAGTCATGAAGGTAGTTCAGTAGCAATGCCAGACTTTTTTCATCCAAAGGAGTATATGACAACATGGCTCCTATTCGTACAAAGAGTCGAAGAAGGTGGGGTGCACCATACACCTGGGACATTGGAGCATCTGGATGGTCAGCTAGGATGTCCGCATACTGGGGACGCTCAAACTTATAAAGCAGCTGTGTCCAGCATGACGTTGAAGTATTCCTTAATTCCAGCCACAACTTCATTCACTGCATACTCCTTATTATCAGTGTTCCCCCTGGATTTCTTGTATGTAGCATACTCTTCCAGAATAGTTTCCACATTCTTTTTGGCAGGAAGATTAAAGAGCTGTTTCTGACGAGTGATGAGATCCCAGTCATCAACAAGCCAGGGCTTTAATTCTTCAGGAATCTTTACCTTCACTTCAACCCTGTTCATAAAAGTTTCCTCACTTTCAACGGTGGGATCCACACGCGCTCGCTTCTTGCGTGGCGGCTGGGGTGTGTCACTGGTGCTGCTGCCCTCCCCACTCCCAGGGGCTTTTTGTTTGTTTTTTTTTTGTTTTCACTTCTACATTCTTCTGTTGAAGTGCAGCTGCTTTCTTTCCTGGGGCTGCTGCTCTCATCTTCCCCTCTGCATACTGATCTTGATTGGCCTTCTGAAGTTCTTTCTGCTTTTGCAGGTTAGTGTCCACGTATTTGAGTACCCTGCTCTCTGGAACCCACTCATCCCAGCCCTGATCTATATCACACTCCTATCCTCGCTCATGCTTGGTGACTCTTTAGTTGCTCGCAGTGTCCATTCTTTTGTGATGCCTGGTGCCCTGTGATGAGTGATTCTTATTCCAACCGCTGTAGTGAATGAAGTACTTCACCTGCTTGTTTTTGATAGCAACTTTCACACACTTTGCTTCATACAGGAGAGGCCCATGAAAACACAAGACACGCTCACTTCTCAACCCAAGCAGTGAAAACTCTGGAGTCTCCTTACTAAAAAAAACTTGCAATGACGTAAATGTCCATCAAAAGCAGGGGAAGAGCCTAACCATCTTGGAACCGGGGCTTAGGGTCCTGCTTCGGCGCCATTTATAAAGTCCGAAACTCCCGGGAACGGATCCGCCGCATCTACTCACCGCGCGGGCCCGCACGTCACCGCGCCCAATGCGCATGCACAGCCATCTAATCCTTTTATGGGTAGTTTCCCTGCAAGCAAGGATTGGAGCTATGCTGTGTCCGAATAAATCTCTTTAGTAAGAGTAATGGTGGCTTTTAGCAATTGGAAGACGGCGAGGTAGTCCTTGCTTACTTTCCAACATCTATGCTACCCCTATATAGAAAACCAGGGTTGGTTATTCTGTTTTTCTTGTTTCTTCAGGTCCCTGTCAGCGGTTAGATGAAGCTAACACACCTGGAGCTACTGTACAGAGGGATCTGTGGATTATGGGGACTGTGCATAGGAGGCTTATAGCTTATAGAGGATGAAGGAAATTTAGCATGTATCTATACTAAATATTCTCTCATTCTCCTATCCCTACCCGATCAGTTTTTAAGTTTTTCCCTTTTAATAAGGGACTCTATTATGTGTGCCCTGGATTATCTCAGGACTCCTTTTATTTTCCTCTGTGGGTAATGGGATAAGTTTAGACTCGTTTAGTCCGTAATGGCTACCGCTAGGACATAGTTGATCGTTACTTGAGTCCTAGTCTTCTAGGTGTCAACTTATAAAGTACAAAGAGATGTGGCATTATAAGTAGGGGCCGGACATTTTGCTTTTAGATTAATTATGCTCTCTATATTCTTGTTTGCCTTTGTATTTTTTCCAGTCTGTGACGCAGGAAAATTTGAGCGCTGCAGCGGAGGTCTGCCTTTTTTGCATGCTTGTTTTTCATTTGTGTGATAGGAATTGCACTATGAAAGTTTAGCTGAATGTTCACACCATAGTCAGTCTCAGAAGAGTACCTGTGTTTGGTGCTGGGGTTTGGATCCACCGTCTAGGCGTATTTCATTTGGACTAATGGTTTTTATTTTGCCGCCATTGTACTTTCAGCGGTGTTACACACTTTATCTCAGATCTTGAGATGATGCTCTCCTGTAGAGGTTTTGTCCAGGGGGACATTGTACGCTTTCCTCTGTACTGTTGATGCAGAGGGCACATTCCTCTCCGTGAGTCCTTGTTTTTCTGGCTATAAAAAATATAATATGGCAACAGCGGTCCTTATTTTTTTTTCAGGGAATTATTTATTTTCAAGATGTGGTCTCAGGGGCTTTTTCTTATCTAAAAAAAAAAAAGCGTACTATGTTATATACTTTACAAGCTGTCCATTTCTTTAGTGGATTCTTTAGTATGTGCAGTTCTCTCCAGTATTTGTGTTCATATGTATTGCTAAAGGATAGCCACAATGTGTATGAGAACTGATCCTTCTGGGTGGAAGTTAAAAAATTTGTTTTTATTTTACATTCAGAAATATAACATTTATTTTTCAGGACGTCTTTCTCCTGACTATACCTTGTATTTGCCGCCATGTTGTGACAGCTCAAGGAAAATACATGCTTATTTTATATTATCTATATTGATTGAGGGGCTTACTATAATTTCTTTTACAAGATATGACGAGTCCACGGATTTCATCCTTACTTTTGGGATATCGCCTCCTGGTCAGCAGGAGGAGGCAAAGAGCACCACAGCAGAGCTGTATATATAGCTCCTCCCTTCCCTCCCACCCCAGTCATTCTCTTTGCCTGTGTTAGTGATAGGAAGAGGTAAAGTGAGGTGTTAGTTTAGATTCTTCAATCAACAGTTTATTATTTTTAAATGGTGCCGGTGTGTACTATTTTTTTTCTCAGGGCTAGAGCTTCTGGCTTTAAGCAATGGAACTGGGGATATTCTCTCATCTGTCATCACGCTCCCATATTGATTGCTGCCCTGCTGATAGTCTTAGCAATTATTATCTAAGACTTTATTGTCCCCACAGACGTGCTGGAGGTGAGGAAAGGGAACATCTTCATTGTGTGGGACTGCTTCATTTTGCGTTCAGCTTGGAAGTATGTACAGTTGGTTTTTTTCTGGGGAGACTAAAGTATCTCAGAACAGACAGGCATTTATTCCCTGCACAGGGAGAGGGTAATCGTTCTGCATTACAGGGTATGTGCATAAATATTACCTTTGTTTATGAGTCAATCAGTAGCCTAATAATGGGTTAACCAGGGGCTATTGACTTTTACTATGGGCCTGACGCTGGGGGAATGTGGCATGCGTAGCAAAGTTTTTATTTGCTTGATAATTGTTGTGTGTTTATGTGAAGGGGCACATAGGTGATTCATGGTACTATATGAGACCCAACATGTTTTTTGTCCCATGCGGTTCTTGCTAGAACCGGGGATGTTAGTTGCGCCCACGAGGGGCGGGGCTTGATTTCGCACGCTCAGACGTGCATTTTCTGTCCAGATCCGGCCTTGGAGCAGCATGTAATCTAGGCTCCGGTGTGGCCTAAGTCGCTTGTGCTTATAATCTTCATAAACGACTTTAGGAGCGCCGTCCACGGCTAGCCAGTGTTTCGGTTTGGGACAGGTAGGCGCCACAGCAGAGCTGTGGAGAGGTGCAAGGGACTAATTTAGTCTTAAAAAATTGTTCAATAGGTAATCTCTGACAGTATACTTTCGTTATATGTTTTAGGGTGTTTTTCAGAAAACTACCAATATTGTTATTGCAGTTTAGTAAAACATAGCAATAAACGCTTATGCGGCTTTAATTTTAAAGAAACAGTGCACCCGCTTTTTGTTTTTTTTCTAAAAGCAATCTAAAGTATTTGCCTTTTTGAATTTTAGAGAAACCGACCAATTTTGCTATTGCTAGTTTGTTTGTCATGGCTGAACTTCAGGAAAGTACATGTTCTATGTGTTTAGATGCCAATGTGGAACCCCTCATTACTTTTTGTCCCTCATGTACTGAGAGGGCTTTATAGTGTAAAGAACAGATTTTCTTGAATGCAAGTATGTCTAAGGATTCTTCTCAGACTGATGAGAACCAGGGTATGCCGCATCTTTCTCCCCAAGCGTCACAACCTTTAACGCCCACCCAAGCGACGCCGTGTTCCTCAACCGCGTCC
Organism: Bombina bombina; assembly: GCF_027579735.1. NCBI lineage: Eukaryota > Metazoa > Chordata > Amphibia > Anura > Bombinatoridae > Bombina > Bombina bombina. The sequence continues at coordinate 25,348,264 of NC_069499.1, read as the reverse complement.
ACTTCATTCACTCTGCAGTATATGGCTGCAATAATGTCCTCCACTCTTACAGAAGTTTTGTCTAAGTTGCCAGTGTTACAAGGCAAGCGAGGCAGGACAGAGGCTCATGTGGTCCCTGCGACTTCTGATACTTTTATGGCTATCTCCGATGTACCCTCCCAGGGCTCTGAATTGGGGGGTAGGGAGAACCTGTCTGAGGGGGAACTGTCGGATTCAGGAAGTGCATTGCCCCAGACAGATTTGGACGTCATGGCCTTCAGGTTTAAGCTTGAACACCTCCGTCTGTTACTGTGGGAGGTTTTGATGACTCTGGATGATTGTGACTCTATTGTGGTACCACCAGAAAAATTGTCTAAGATGGACAAATACTTAGAGGTTCCCTCTTATTCTGACGTCTTTCCGGTTCCTAAGAGAATTTCGGAAATTGTTACACGGGTATGGGAAAGACCGGGTATCCCGTTCTCACCTTCCACTATTTTTAAGAAAATGTACCCTATAGCTGACACCGTTCGGGACTCTTGGCAAACGATCCCTAATGTGGAGGGAGCTATATCTACCCTGGCTAAGCATATGACTATCCCTATTGAGGACAGTTGTGCTTTCAATGACCCTATGGATAAAAAGTTGGAGGGTCTTCTAAAGAAGCTATTTGTTCATCAAGGGTTTCTATTGCAACCAACGGCCTGCATTGTACCAGTCACAACTGCGGCTGCCTTTTGGTTTGACGCCTTAGAAGAGTCTCTTAGGACTGAGACTTCTTTAGAGGAAATAATGGATAGAATTAAGGCCCTTAAGCTGGCCAATTCTTTTGTTACGGATGCCGCCTTTCAGATCACCAAATTGGGGGCTAAGAATGCAGGATATTCCATTTTAGCGCGCAGAGTCTTATGGTTAAATTCTTGGTCTACGGATGTGTCCTCTAAATCCAAGCTTTTGGCCATTCCTTTCAAAGGAAAGACCCTGTTCAGGCCTGATTTGAAAGAGATAATTTCTGACATTACGGGAGGTAAGGGTCACCTCCTACCTCAGGATAAAACATCTAAGCAAAGGGGTAGACAGAGTAATTTTCGTTCCTTTCGAAATTTCAAGGGAGTCCCGTCTTCCTCTTCCGCTAAACAGGAAGGGAATTTTGCGCAAGCCAAGTCCACCTGGAGACCCAACCAGGCTTGAAAAAGGGTAAACAACCCAAAAACCCTGCTGCTGCCCCCAAGACAGCATGAAGGGGCGGCCTCTGATCCGGGACCAGATCTAGTAGGGGGCAGACTTTCTCTCTTTGTCCAAGCATGGATACGAGACGTTCAGGACCCATGGACACTAGAAATCGTGTCTCAAGGGTATCAGCTGGAGTTCAAAAATTCCTTCCCAAGGGGAAGGTTTCTTCTTTCACGATTGTCTGTAGACCAGATAAAAAGAGAGGCATTCTTACGTTGTGTAAAAGACCTCTCCATTATGGGAGTAATTTGTCCCATTTGTGGTTCCCAAAAAAGAAGGAACGTTCCGACCAATTTTAGATCTCAAGAGTCTAAACAAATTCCTTAGAGTTCCATCCTTCAAGATGGAGACTATTAGGACAATTCTTCCATTGATCCAGGAGGGTCAATATATGACTACCGTGGAATAAAGGATGCATATCTTCATATTCCTATCCACAGAGATCATCACCAGTTCCTGAGGTTTGCCTTTCTGGACAAGCATTTTCAGTTCGTGGCACTTCCTTTCAGACTTGCCACGTCACCCAGGATATTTACGAAGGTTCTAGGGTATCTGCTGGCGGTTCTCAGGCCGCGGGGCATTGCAGTGGCGCCTTATCTAGACGATATTCTGATCCAGGCGGCGTTATGTCAGCTGACAAAGTCTCATACCGACATGGTTCTATCCTTTCTAAGGACTCGCGGATGGAAGGTGAACCTAGAAAAGAGTTCACTAACTCCACAGACAAGGGTTCCTTTCCTGGGGACTCTAATAGACTCTATGTCCATGAAAATCTTTCTGACAGAAGTCAGGAAGTTAAAGATTCTGAATACATGCCGATCCCTTCAGTTCAACCCTCGGCCATCAGTGGCTCAGTGCATGGAGGTAATTGGATTGATGGTGGCGGCAATGGACATCATTCCTTTTGCTCGTTTTCATCTCAGGCCACTACAGCTGAGCATGCTCAGTCAGTGGAATGGAGATTATGCAAATTTGTCTCCTCAGATAGATATGGATCAGGAGACAAGAGACTCTCTTCTTTGGTGGTTGTCGCAGAATCATCTGTCCCAAGGGACGTGCTTCAGCAGACCCTCATGGGTGATGGTGACAACGGATGCCAGTCTACTAGGATGGGGAGCAGTCTGGAATTCCCTGAAGGCTCAGGGTGTTTGGACTCGGTCGGAGTCTCTACTTCCAATAAATATTCTGGAGTTGAGGGCAATATTCAATGCACTTCAGGCTTGGCCTCAGTTGGCTGCGGCCAAATTCATCCGTTTTCAGTCGGACAACATCACGACTGTGGCTTACATCAATCATCAGGGAGGAACAAGGAGTTCCTTAGCGATGACAGAAGTATCCAAGATAATTCGGTGGGCGGAGGCTCACTCTTGTTATCTGTCAGCAATCTACATCCCAGGAGTGGACAACTGGGAAGCGGATTTTTTGAGCAGACAGACGTTTCATCCGGGGAATGGGAACTCCATCCGGAGGTCTTTGCCACCCTGATTCTCAGATGGGGCAGACCAGAGCTGGATCTTATGGCATCTCATCAGAATGCCAAGCTCCCGAGATACGGATCGAGGTCCAGGGATCCTCAGGCCTAACTGATAGATGCCTTGGCAGTGCCTTGGTCGTTCAACCTAGCTTATGTGTTTCCACCGTTTGCTCTCCTTCCCCAGGTGATTGCTTGGATCAAACAGGAGAGGGCTTCAGTGATTCTCATCACTCCTGCGTGGCCTCGCAGGACCTGGTATGCCGATCTGGTGGACATGTCATCTCAGCCACAGTGGAAGCTTCCATTAAGGCAGGACCTTCTCATTCAGAGACCCTTCCATCATCCGAATCTGATTTCTCTTCAGCTGACTGCTTGGAGATTGAACGCTTGATTTTATCTAAGCGAGGGTTCTCTGATTCGGTCATTGATACCTTGATTCAGGCACGTAAGCCTGTTACTAGAAAGATTTACCATAAGATATGGCGTAAATATCTTTATTGGTGCCTTCCAAGGGTTACTCATAAGATCAAGATTCCTAGGATTTTGTCCTTTCTCCAAGAAGGATTGGAGAAAGGGTTATCAGCAAGTTCCTTAAAGGGACAGATTTCTGCTCTATCTATTTTGCTACACCAACGTCTGGCAGATATTCCGGATGTTCAATCTTTTTGTCAGGCTCTGACTAGGATCAGGCCTGTGTTTAGACCTATTGCTCCTCCTTGGAGCTTGAATTTAGTTCTTAAGGTTCTTCAAGGGGTTCCGTTTGAACCTATGCATTCCATAGATATTAAGTTGTTATCTTGGAAAGTTTTATTTCTGGTTGCTATTTTTTCTGCTCGCAGAGTTTCTGAGCTTTCAGCATTGCAATGTGATTCTCCTTACCTTATTTTTCATTCTGATAAGGTAGTGTTACGTACCAAACCTGATTTTCTTCCTAAGGTTGTTTCCAACAAGAATATTAATCAGGAAATTATTGTTCCTTCATTATGTCCTAATCCTTCTTCTAAGAAGGGACGTCTGTTACATAACTTGGACGTGATCCGTGCCCTGAAGTTTTACTTGCAGGCGACTAAAGAATTTCGTCAATCATCTTCATTATTTGTTGTTTTTTTCTGGGAGATGTAGGGGCCAGAAAGCTACGGCTACCTCTCTTTCTTTTTGGCTGAAGAGTATCATCCGTTTTGCATATGAGACTGCTGGACAGTAGCCTCCTGAAAGAATTACGGCTCATTCTACTAGGGCTGTGGCTTCCTCATGGGCATTTAAAAATGATGCTTCTGTTGAACAGATTTGCAAAGCTGCAACTTGGTCGTCTCTTCACACTTTTTCAAAATTTTACAAATTTGATACTTTTGCCTCGTCCGAGGCTGTTTTTGGGAGAAAGGTTCTTCAAGCAGTGGTGCCTTCCATTTAGGTTCCTGTCTTGTCCCTCCCTTTCATTCGTGTCCTATAGCTTTGGTATTGTATCCCATAAGTAAGGATGAAATCCGTGGACTCGTCATATCTTGTAAAAGAAAAGGAAATTTATGCTTACCTGATAAATTTATTTATTTTACGATATGACAAGTCCACGGCCCACCCTGTCATTTTTTAAGACAGGTCTTAATTTTTGTTAAGCATGGTGAGCTGCCCTGTTTCCGGGTAGATGTAAATTCAGGTAAGTGCCTAATTTTATTTTCTGGGCTCAGGAAAATATGGCACTTCAATAGTTAAGTGGGACATGGAATACCAGTAATCCTATTTAGGGTTAATAGGATTGAGGTAGGCAGTGGATGCAGGCCCTGGGGACTATTTTTTTTTATTGTGGCTCAATTTTTATTCCGGGTTGTTCCAGATTGGTGGATGGAATCAGGAGTGTTTTCACATAATTGAAAGAACATTCATTATATTAGATAGCTCTCTGGTGCGAGAACTCTGTCGCCGGCTTTACATGGGAGTTAATGGCGGCCGGGTGGTTACAGTTTGGGTATGCCCACGATTAGGAAGGCGGGCTTTTTCTGAGACGGCAAGATAGTTGCGCGCCTTTCCGGTTTCTCTTCTCTGTCAGTTTCGAATCGGGTGTGAACAGCTCTGCTGGCAATCGCCTGTTTACCTGTTTTAGCAGCTCTGGGAAGTCTGGATCGTGTATAAAACCTTTAATCCGGTTGCCAGCAGGACAGGTAGGCACCTCAGCAAAGAGTGCTAAGGTGGAGACCAATTTTAGACCTCAAGAGTCTAAACAAGTTCCTCAGAGTACCGTCCTTCAAGATAGAAACTATTTGTTCCATTCTTCTCTTGGTTCAAGAGGGTCAATTCATGACAACAGTAGATTCTCATTCAGGAGCCGTCTTTTCAACAAGCAAACTCTGACACAGAGATGTTGCTATCTTTTCTGCACTCTCACAGATGGAAGGTGAATTTGAGAAAGAGTTCCTTGATTCCAGCTTCAAGGGTAGTGTTCTTGGGGACCATAATAGATTACTTATCAATGAAAATATTTCTGACAGAGGTCAGAAAAACAAAGATCTTCGACTCTTGTCTTGCTCTTCAGTCCTCTCCTCGGCTGTCAGTGGCCCTATATGGTGGTAATTGGTCTGATGGTAGCTGCCATGGACATCATTCTGTTTGCCCGGTTCCATCTCAGACCTCGGCATGCGGTTATGCATGCTCAAACAATGGAACGGGGATTATGCAGATCTGTCTCTGCGATTAGACCTGGATCAGGCGACAAGAGATTCTCTTCCTTGGTGGTTGTCTCAGGAACATCTCTCCCAGGGAACCTGTTTCCGCACACCTACCTGGGTGATCCTGACCACGGATGCCAGCCTGCTGGGATAGGGAGCAGTCTGGGGCTCGCTAAAGGTTGAGGGGATGTGGACTCGGGAGGAGTCTGTTCTCCCCATAAACATCTTAGAGCTGAGGGCAATCTTCAATGCTCTTCTGACCTGGCCTCAGTTAGCTTCAGCCCGGTTTATCAGGTTCCAGTCAGACAACATAACTTCAGTGGCTTACATCAACAATCAGGGAGGATCTCAGAGTTCCTTGGCCATGACAGAGGTAGCCAAGATTATTCAGTGGGCGGAGATACACAACTGTTGTCTATCTGCGATCCACATTCCAGGAGTAAACAATTGGGAAGCGGATTTTCTGAGCAGACAGACCTTTCACCCGGGGGAGTGAGAACTCCATCCGGAGGTGTTTTCCAACTTGATTCTCAAATGGGGACAATCGGAGCTGGATCTCATGGCATCTCGTCAGAATGCCAAGCTCCCGAGGTACGGGTCAAGGTCAAGGGATCCTTAGGCTGTACTGATACATGCTCTGGCGGTTCCTTGGAATTTCAGTCTAGCTTACCTATTTCCTCCGTTCGCTCTCCTTCCACGGGTCATTGCTCGAATCAAACAGGAGAATGCGTTGGTAATCCTTGCAGTATCTGGTATGCAGACCTAGTGGAGATGTCTTCTCTTCCACCTTGGAGACTTCCACTGAGGAAGTACCTTCTACTTCAAGGGCCCTTCCTTCATCCAAATCTCGTTTCTCTGAAGCTGACTGCTTGGAGATTGAACGCTTAATTCTATATAAGCGCGGGTTTTCGGAGTCGGTTATTGAGACCTTGATTCAGGCTCGTAAGCCTGTGACTAGAAAATTTTACCATAAGATATGGCGCGTTCTGGTGTGAATCCAAGGGGTTCTCGTGGAGTAGAGTCAGGATTCCTAGAATTTTGTCCTTTCTCCAGGAGGGTCTGGAAAAGGGTTTGTCTGCGAGTACTTTGAAGGGTCAAATATCTGCCTTATCTATTCTGTTGCATAAATGTCTGGCGGATGTACCAGATGTGTAATCCTTCTGTCAGGCCTTGGTCAGAATCAGGCCTGTGTTTAAACCTGTTACTCCTCCCTGGAGCCTTAACCTTGTTCTTAAAGTTCTTCAGCAGGCTCCATTTGAGCCTATGCATTCCTTAGATATTAAACTGTTATCTTGGAAAGTTTTGTTTCTTGTTGCAATTTCTTCTGCTCGTAGAGTCTCTGAACTCTCGGCGTTGCAGAATGAATCCCCTTACCTTATGTTTCATTCGGATAAGGTAGTTCTGCGTACTAAGTTTTCCTTCCTAAAGTGTTTTCGTATAGGAACATTAATCAAGGAATTGTTGTTCCTTCTTTGTGTCCTAACCCTTCTTCTCATAAAGAGCGTTTGCTGCACAACCTAGATGTGGTGCGTGCCTTGAAATACTATATACAGGCTACTAAGGATTTTCGCCAAACTTCCGCTTTGTTTGTCGTTTTTTCTGGGAAACGCAAGGGTCAGAAAGCTATGGCTACTTCTCTTTCTTTGTGGCTGAAGAGTATAATTCGCTTGGCCTATGAAACTGCTGGACAGCAGCCTCCTGAGAGAATCACGGCTCATTCCACGAGGGCGATTTCCTCTCCTGGGCATTCAAAAATTAAGCTTCTGTGGATCATTTTTGCAAGGCTGCAACTTGGTCTTCTCTACACACTTTTTCAAAATTCTATAAATTTGATACCTTTGCCTCGGCTGAGGCTTCTTTTGGGATAAAGGTTCTTCAAGCAGTGGTGCCTTCTGTTTAGGTTCCTGTCTTGTCCCTCCTTTATCATCTGTGTCCTCTAGCTTAGGTATTGATTCCCAGTAGTAATTACTGATGATTGGTGGACTCACCGTGTCATTAGAAAGAAAACAAAATTTATGCTTACCTGATAAATGTATTTATTTCTTGACACGGTGAGTCCACGGCCCGCCCTGTTTATTCAGACAGTCTTTTTGTTTTGTAAACCTCAGGCAACTCTGCACCTGGTGTTACTTCCTTTCTCTCCTTTTCCTTCAGTCGAATGACTGGGGGTTGTGGAAAGGGAAGTGAAAGTTAATCCTAGCATTTCACAAACGCTAGGATTGACTATTGAAACAAATAAAGGGGACTTTCATTCATGAAGTATAACATACTTCATGTAGAAATCTCCTTTATTTGTCTCAACCGGCTTGGCGCCGATGGGAGCTGGATTTACCGCACTGCTATTGGCTAAAAGGTAAAAACGTCACCTCTTAGGAAAATGTTTTTTTGCCGTGGCATTTGTTAGCAGCTCAAATCGCCGATCGGTTGAAACAAATAAAGGAGCTTTCTACATGAAATATTTTATACCTCATGAATGAAAGTCCCCTTTTTCGTTTCAATAGTCAATCCTAGCGTTTGTGAAACGCTAGGATTAACTTTCACTTTAACAGCTTTGCAGTGGTGCTCTTTGCCTCCTCCTGCTGGCCAGGAGTGATATTCCCAATAGTAATTACTGATGATCCGTGGACTCACCGTGTCACAAAATAAATAAATTTATCAGGTAAGCATAAATTTTGTTTTTCGTCTGTGTCTAGTATGTTTTCAATGTATCATACTTCACGTCTTAGTGTTTTTAGGACACTAATATACATAGTTATTTCTATGGTTTTAGGAATTCTATATTGTGGTTTTTCTCATATTGAGATATTTACTTTTGCTGGAACATGTTTTCATCTCATGCTCAATTTATTAGTGATTTTCAACACTAATGTATTTATTTCTATTAGTATGGTTTCAATGATCATCTTAGTGTTTTTAGGACACTAATATGTGTAGTTATTTCTATGATTTTAGGATTACAAGATGGTGATTTTTCTCATATTGAGATATTTTCTTATGCACGTGACGTGGCTCATGTTCAATTTGATAGTTTTTTTTAACACTAATATTTTTATTTCTATGTTCAATTTAGAAATATTAGGCTATCTTCTCATGTATGATTTAATGCATCATACTATGAGTCCTAGTGTTTTTAGACCACTAGTATCTTTATTCCTGTTTTTGTTTATAGGAGTACAATATTTTTATACTTCTAATGTTGAGATGTTATTGTTTCATGTCTTGGACATTCCTTGGCCCTTATAACTTGCTCATGGACTTTCATACCAGAATTGTTGGTTCGTTTTCCATTGTGGGCGCTTGGCATCTTAATTGTCTGATTTATTTTCATGAACGTAATGTTTTAGCTGGTTTTGGCTGCCATCGGGCAGCAGTTTAATATAAGTGAAGTTAAATATGTGTATGTTCTAGCCAGCTGTAGTAGCCTGGTGGTTAGCTTAGCTGCCTAGCAAGCGGAAGGTTTGCAGTTTGAAACCAGCTATAGCTACTTGCATCTTGAATGTGTGTTTGAAAGCTGTTTTAAACAATCTCTTTTATGGTAGGAGATTACTACTCCTTTGGTGGCATGTTAGTCACTGTGTTTTCTAACGGCTAGATAACGAGTTTTGCGTTATGAGTGAAAAAGCCTCATAACACTGCTTTTTCACTACCGCTGAAAATACCGCCGGTATTACGAGTTTGCCTGTCCAGCCATAAAACTCATAACTAAAGTGCTAAAAAGTACACTAGCACCCATAAACTACCTATTAACCCCTAAACCGATGCCCTCCCGCATCGCAAACACTAAAATAAAATTAGTAACCCCTAATCTGCCGCTCTCGACATCGCCGCCACTATAATAAACATATTAACCCCTAAACAGCCGTACTCCCGCATCACAAACACTAGTTAAATATTATTAACCCCTAATCTGCTGTCCCTAACATCGCCACAACCTACATTACTTTTATTAACCCCTAATCTGCTGCCCCCAAAATCGCCGCCATTATACTAAAGTTATAAACCCCTAAACCTAACCCTAAGTGTAACCCTAATACCCACTAACTTTAATATAATTAAAATAAATCTAAATAAAAATTACTATCATTAACTAAATAATTCCTATTTTAAACTAAATACTTACCTATAAAATAAACCCTAAGCTAGCTACAATATAACTAATAGTTACATTGTATCTATCTTAGGGTTTGTTTTTATTTTACAGGCAATTTTGTATTTATTTTAACTAGGTAGACTAGTTAGTAAATAGTTATTAACTATTTACTAACTACCTAGTTAAATAAATACAAACTTACCTGTAAATAAAACCTAACCTGTCTTACACTAACACCTAACCTTACACTACAATTAAATAAATTACATTAATTAAATACAATTAACTAAATTACAAAAAAACAAAACACTAAATTGCACAAAATAAAAAAGAAATGATCAAATATTTAAATTAATTACACCTAATCTAATAGCCCTATCAAAATACCCCCCCCCCCAAAAATAAAAAAAAATTAAAAAAAAACCTAGCTTAAACTAAACTACCAATAGCCCTTAAAAGAAATCAGCTCTTTTACCTGTAAAAAAAAATACAAACAACCCCCCAACAGTAAAACCCACCACCCACACAACTATACCCCCCAAATAAAATCCTATCTAAAAAACCTAAGCTCCCCTTTGCCCTGAAAAGGGCATTTGGATGGCCATTGCCCTTAAAAGGGCATTTAGCTCTTTTTCAGCCTAAACCCGAATCTAAAAATAAGACCCTACCAATAAACCCTTAAAAAACCTAACACTAACCCCCGAAGATCCACTTACAGTTTTTGAAGACCGGGAGAAGTCTTCATCCAAGCGGTAAAAAATTGTCCTCCAGACGGGCAGAAGTCTTCATCCAGACGTCTTCATCCTTCCGACGCGGAGCGGCTCCATCTTCAAGACATCCGGCGCGGAGGTGAGTGGTGGAAATAACTTGCAAGTTAGTACCGAGCCGATCATAGCGCAAAACTCGTAATCTAGCCGTTAGTTATTTATGTCTCTGATATGTTGATAATTTATCATAGCATATAAATTATATGTCTTAGGTTATCCTGTTCTCTACAGGATTTCCGTATATTTTTATCTCTCTCATATTGAGAGGCTTTTTATTTATCAATTTCATGTTTATGTATCATAATTTTAGTGTTTTAAGGACACTGCTTTTTCCTCCCTCATATTGAGGTGAGAACTTATGTGTGTGACATGTATGGTGTCAGATTTCTCTCTCAATCTCTTAATATTTTTAGGACACTAATCTATTTTTTATTTTTATATTGTTTTGTTAAAACAATATTATAGTTTTTTTTTCCCCCTCAGATTGAGGTGAAAATTGCAATGTCTGCAATCTGTATGGTTTCCATTATCTTTCTCTAGTTTTGGAGGTAGTATCCTTCTATCGCTAGAGTTCGGTGACTACAGCTGACGTTTCGTCCAGATCTAGATTGGTTATGGTTTGGCTGTGTTCATCTACAGGTGGTAATGGAACCTTCCTTCCTCAGGACTAGAAGAGTAGTCCCTAGGGTTGCCTAGGTGCTGCTCGAATAGCTCTGTGGTTAGGTGCGCAGCTTCATAGTTGTGAGTTTTCCGGCAGATCCTCATGCAGGTCTAAGCTGCCTTAGAAGAGGGACAGCAATCCTTGTAGCCTTCCTCTGAGAATAAATCAGTATGAATGGTTCGCTTCTGGTCCGAGCATGAATCATGTTGGGGACAGATTTCCTTCTTTCAGCAGGTTGAGGTTTGCTGCGTCCTAGATCCATTGGAGAAGGCAGTATCGCAGGAATCAGGATAGAATTTAATTTTGTCCTCCTTTAAGGGACATTAAACACTTTGAGATGGTAATATAAAATTATAAATTGTATGTAATAAAACAACTCTGCAATATACTTTCATTACTTATTTTGTCCTCTTTGCCTGTAATTCCATTCTGAAATTGTGAGCTTTTCAGTTCCTGTTAGAAATGGAAGTGCAGAACACTGTTAAATCCAGCACAACCATTGGCTGCACACTCTAATGACCTATGTATAACTGTCCCTAATTGGCCACAGCAGAGAATGTAACACAAGTTACAACATGGCAGCTCCCAGTGTTTTATAGACACTAAAACTTTACACTTATTTTGTCACTTTTTAAACAACTAATGAAACTTAAAAAAATACATCTACATGTTAGTCATGGACTAATCTTTTCTTTGAATGCATCATTCAATCGAGCATGTATTAAGTGTTTAATGTCCCTTTAAGGAAGATTTTCCCTGTAAACATATATGCAGTGAACACCATTAGACAATCCTAGTTTTCTATGAATCTGACTGCTTGGAGATCGAACGCCTAGTTTTTTAGGCGTGGTTTTCCAGAAAAGGTTTTGTTACCATGCTTCGGAATCTTAGACCAGTATCTCACAGAATCTACCATAAAGGGTAGTGTTTTTCCTGCTTTCTGTCTTTTCTCTAGTAGGGCCTGGAGAAAATATTGTCAGTTAGTTCTCTGAAGGATCAAGAATTTTGTTTTGTCGATTCTTTTGTTTAACGTCTGGTGGACCTGCCTGATGCTCAATCCTTGGTTCAGACCTTGGTCATTCTCAGGTCTGTGTTTACTCCTGTTGTGCCTCCATGGAGACTTGTATTTTGTTCTTAGAGTTTGCAGCAGGCTTCGTATGAGCCTTAGTCTCTGTTCTTTTTAAGTTGTTATCTTGAAAGTTGTTTTTTTCCTCGCTATTTCTCCTGCTCGCAGAGTTTCTGAACTTTCGACTCTGCAGTGTAAATCCCTTGCCTTATTTTTCATGCGGATAAGCGGTTCTCAGTTCTAAGTTAGGTTTTCTTCCTAAGGTGGGGTCGGTTCGCAACATCAATCAGGGGATTGTTGTTTCTTCCTTTTGACCTAATTCTTCTTCTCTGAAGGAACGTCTGTTGCATAACCTGGATGTGGGTGCATGCTCTGAAGTTCTATCTACAGGCAACTAGACATTTTCAACAGTCTACTGCTCTTTTCTTCGTTTTATCTGGTAAGCGTAAGGGTCGGAAGGCCTTTTATGCTTTTCTTTTTCTCTGGTTGAGAAGTGTAATACGATTAGCTTACGAGTCTGTTGATCAACAGTCTCATGAGAGTATTACGGCTCATTCTACTAGGGATGTCTTTTCTTCCTGGGCTTTTTGTGAGGAAGCTTCTATGGAGCAAATATGCAAGGAGACCACTTGGTCCTCATTGCATTCCTTTTCCAAATTCTAGAAATTTGATCTTTTGCCTCAGCTGAGGTTTCTTTTGGGAGAAGGGTTCTTCAAGCGGTCGTGCCTTTTGTTTAGTTCCGCCTGTTTTTGTTCTCCCTTCCTTCCTTCCTTCCTTCCTTACCTGATAAATTATTTTCTTTCCTTGGCATGAAGAGTCCACGACCCACCCTGAATTTTAATTTAAGTCTACTTTTTTTCTATAAACCTCAGGCACCTCTATACCCTTATCATCTTCTATTTCCATTTTCCTTCGGCCAAATGACTGGGGATTATGGGTAATAGGATTGACACTTAAAAGCTCTGCTAGTGTGTTCTTTGCCTCCACCTGGTGGCCAGGAGTTGAATTCCCCACTAGTAATTATAATGGATTTGTGGACCCTCCATGCCAAGGAAAGAAAAGAACTTATCAGATAAGCATAAATTAATGCGCATTGAAGTTAGCAATTCTTCATGTGCGCTAAACCAATAACGTGTTAGACCTTAACGCTGCGCGTTAAGTGTATTATATATTCCAATGTTTTTCACATAGAAAATACTGTACTTTGTATTATTAAATACATATTTCTATATGTATATATCTGTTAATGTAAAATAGATATCTATACCTATATATCTATACCTATATATAAGAATATATACATACTGTATATCTGTTAATGTTAATGTAAAATAGATATCTATACCTATATATATCTATACCTATATATAAGAATATATACATACTGTATATCTGTTAATGTTAATGTAAAATAGATATCTATACCTATATATATCTATACCTATATATAAGAATATATACATACTGTATATCTGTTAATGTTAATGTAAAATAGATGTCTATACCTATATATCTATAAGAAAATATGCATATGTATCTGTTAATGTTAATGTAAAATACATACCTATATATCTACAAGAATATTTTTATATATATATATATATACAGTGTATATATATATATATATATCTGTTAATGTAAAACAGATATCTATACCTATATATCTATAAGAATAGATATACAGTTATAAATATATATATATATATATATATATATATATATATATATTTATTTATAATATAAATTCCTGTAAGTGAAGAACATTGGAATGTGAAGTATTCATATCTCCTGTCGGGTTAGCGCGCAAGCGATAGGTGTTTAGATGGATAGGTTTTTTCTTCTTCTCTGCTTTCCATTAACTTCTACGGGGAGAAGAAATTAACGCAGTCACGATAATTTTGTTAGCGTATGTCAGGTTTCACTCACGCGCAAACTTTTTACTTTCAACTTGTAATATGGACGCTACCCGACGCGTGCAAAAAGCCTTCATTTAGTGAATTTATGCTCCACTTGTAATCTAGCCCCTAATAGGTTAGACATTCATATTTGGACAACTTTTTAGCTGTGTTTTATTGGAAGGAGAAAAATAATCATTACCGTAATAATAATAACAATAATATAGGTTGTCCCTTCCTCCTCACACTTAGCTCCTTGTGCAGCTCTATTCCAATCCAAACAATCTTCTGTTCATTGAACTTCTTGAAACGTAGCACTTAAAGGACCATCAAATCCAGTAGAATCCCATCATTGACAAATTCATCATTTTAAAGATACAGTGCACTAGCACTATCTTTTAATTCCTAAGTGTGTTCCATTTCCCTTTGCCTGAATCATGTGACAGCCATCAGCCAATCACAAACGCAGATATGTATATACTTGGCTCTCATGCATAATATGCTCAGTAGGAGCTGGTGCCTCATCTTGTGCATATTTAGATAATAGAAGTAAATTGGAAAGTTTGTTGTTTTTTAATTGCATGCACTGCGTTAATCATGAAAGTTATAGGCATAGGAAAGTCAAAATTAAACTTGCATGATTCAGATAGAGCAGGTCATTTTAAGACACTTTAATTCACATCTATTTGCAAATGTGCTTTGTTCTCTTGGCATCCTTTGTTGAAAAAGAATACGCACATATCCTACACTAGTGGGGTTGAGCTGCTGATTGGTGTCTGCACACATTTGTCTCTTGTGATTGGCTAACTTGTTGTGTTAATCTAGCTGCCAGTAGTGCAATGCTGTTCCTTCAGCAAAGGATAACAAGAGAATGATGTAAATTTTATAATAGAACTGAATTAGAAAATTGTTTAAAATTGTATGTTCTATACAAATCATGAAAGAAAAATTTGGGGTTTCCTGTCCTGTTAATTCTCAATTTATTGTCCCACTAAGAGGTAAGGGGTTGATTATGTGTACAAAGAATCTTACGTAAACCTCTGGGAGAGCATAACATTTTGAATGGATTATTGGGATCCATTTACCATTGCAGCCATGAATATACAGCCTCATGTTATATAACTAAAAACAAATCCTTATTTCAGGGTAAATAACCTTTGCTATACTGTGCCTAAATTAGACAATTATCTTTAGAGAGATTTTTCCTCAAAAACCATTTTATTAACAAAATCCTATTTAAATTAAAGGGACAGTTTACTCAAATATTTTCTCCCCTTTAATTTGTTCCCAATGATCCACTTTACCTGCTGGAGTGTATTAAATTGTTTACAAGTAGCTCCTTTACCCTTATATTGGCATTTGAAATGGTTAATTTAGCATGTGGTATCCCCACCTATTCTGAAAGTTTGTGGCCGCGCGTACCAGCTATAGATAAGCTTTGTAAACACAGCCAGCAGAAGAAATTACACTCCCAGTGTGATAAAGCAGAGATAAGGTAATAAAATGTTGATTTTCCATTGTTCTCTCAAAGTATTGGTGATTGTTTTAAGGACAGATATAAGATAAAGAAGCAGGTATATGTGCACAATGTGATACAGTAATGAGATCTGATTATATCTACAAGCTCAACCTATTTTATTAGGTTGTGGCTTCAAAACACAAAATCAGAGCTTTAATATACACAAATAAACCTTAAAAAGCTAATTTTCATACATTTTTTACTCTGCAGTTGGTAAAAAAAGCAATTGTAAACACATTAAGGGAAAAACTATTTTACAGTATACTGTCCCTTTAAAACAAAGATTTATTTATTTTTTTAAATGGACTTTTATCCCCCCTGGCTAACACTATATGGTCTACCACACAAGTGTGCACAGCCAAGAAATGGCCAAATAAATTTAGATGTGGTGGAGCCGATCACCAGTCAGAAGAATGAAACTGCCAGGGTCAAGGAAATTAGACAAATGTGAACACAAGACCCTTCCTACCAGGAATGGAACTGCTGTGTATGAGGGAGTACGCTTATTGGCCATGCTTAGCATTCCATGATTGGCCTCTTTGCATGTGCCAATCACAGATTGAGAACACACCATCTTGTTTGGGATGATAAGGCAGTCAGATGCTATTGGCCTGTTGCATGTGCCAATCACAGAGTGAGAACACACCATCTTGTTTGGGATGATAAGGCAGTCAGATGCTATTGGCCTGTTGTATGTGCCAATCACAAAGTGAGAACACACCATCTTGTTTGGGATGATAAGGCAGTCAGATGCTATTGGCCTGTTGCATGTGCCAGTCACAGAGTGAGAACACACCATCTTGTTTGGGATGATAAGGCAGTCAGATGCTATTGGCCTGTTGCATGTGCCAATCACAGAGTGAGAACACACCATCTTGTTTGGGATGATAAGGCAGTCAGATGCTATTGGCCTGTTGCATGTGCCAATGACAGAGTGAGAACACACCATCTTGTTTGGGATGATAAGGCAGTCAGGTGCTATTGGCCTGTTGCATGTGCCAATCACAGATTGAGAACACACCATCTTGTTTGGGATGACAAGGCAGTCAGATGCTATTGGCCTGTTGCATGTGCCAATCACAGAGTGAGAACACACCATCTTGTTTGGGATGATAAGGCAGTCAGATGCTATTGGCCTGTTGCATGTGCCAATGACAGAGTGAGAACACACCATCTTGTTTGGGATGATAAGGCAGTCAGATGCTATTGGCCTGTTGCATGTGCCAATCACAGAGTGAGAACACACCATCTTGTTTGGGATGATAAGGCAGTCAGATGCTATTGGCCTGTTGCATGTGCCAATCACAGATTGAGAACACACCATCTTGTTTGGGATGACAAGGCAGTCAGATGCTATTGGCCTGTTGCATGTGCCAATCACAGAGTGAGAACACACCATCTTGTTTGGGATGATAAGGCAGTCAGATGCTATTGGCCTGTTGCATGTGCCAATCACAGTGAGAACACACCATCTTGTTTGGGATGATAAGGCAGTCAGATGCTATTGGCCTGTTGCATGTGCCAATCACAGAGTGAGAACACACCATCTTGTTTGGGATGATAAGGCAGTCAGATGCTATTGGCCTGTTGCATGTGCCAATCACAGAGTGAGAACACACCATCTTGTTTGGGATGATAAGGCAGTCATATGCTATTGGCCTGTTGCATGTGCCAATCACAGAGTGAGAACACACCATCTTGTTTGGGATGATAAGGCAGTCAGATGCTATTGGCCTGTTGCATGTGCCAATCACAGAGTGAGAACACACCATCTTGTTTGGGATGATAAGGCAGTCATATGCTATTGGCCTGTTGCATGTGCCAATCACAGAGTGAGAACACACCATCTTGTTTGGGATGATAAGGCAGTCAGATGCTATTGGCCTGTTGCATGTGCCAATCACAGAGTGAGAACACCATCTTGTTTGAGATCATAAGGCAGTCATATGTTGTACAAAGTTCTGCTCGTTTACTGTCCTTGACTGGAATATGATGTAGACCTCATTGTTGTTTAAGTGTATTTACTATCTGCTGTTGTGTTACAACTAACCATGTCATGTTTTTGTGACAGCTTCATATTAATGAGTACTGCAGGAACCTTAGAAAGCTTGAAGATGACATCTGCAAGACCACAGAGCTCTTCAAACAGCTGGAGGAACAAGTCCATACACATCCAGCAGTGCTCAGTGAAACACAAGATACTTCTGTGCATTTAGACTTCATTTTGCCAAAAAGAGAAGAACTAAACTCCACTTTGGCTAAAATCAAAGCTCTAGCCATGCAGCTGAGATCCATTTGTCATCCGAAAGCTAAGGAAGAACTAAAATATATTTTACAGGAGATCGCTGCCAGGAACTCGCGGTTGACCACATTGCTTGAAAAGAAAAGATGTGCTTTGGCGAGGTATGATTCAAAGCTTTTGTTTGATCTTCTAATGTGTGAGCTAAATCAATTTGGTAACTGACAGCTGTGAACCTCCTAACTCTTTAGCGGTCAGAGACAGTTGCAGTGAGCAGCTATAGAATGCACAGCTGCACTCTCTGGCAAACAAGAGGTTAAGAAACCATGATCAGGACTGTGAAGTTTATATTGGGAACAGAATAAAAAATTATATAACCATTTAAAGTGAAAACATTCTTTCAGATAACAATATTAATTTCAGAATTTATAGGTCATTTAAATGTTTCTTCAAACTGCAGACAATTTCAAGAGCTGTGCATTTGAAAAAAATAAACAACAGAAAAAGAAAATCTTTAATATAATATACATCAAAAAGAAAACTTTATTTTTGTTAGTTTGCAATTAGTTATTTTTTTCATAGGTATGAAGAAAGAAGTCCTAGGTTGTTTAAACTGTTCAGTCAGATACTTTTAACCACCAAAACCTCTTTGCGTTTTGAATTCTGGAATAGGAACCTCAGGGGAGGAGCCTGTTTTTCTGGGTGGATTGGCTGCGTGAGGGTAGGATTTAGGTAGTGAGGGGATGTTGGTATTTGTGCAGACCACGTGGGTTGGTTTTGGGCATTCAAAGGTTTACTTAAATGTAACCAGGATATGAGATAGTGGTAATAAGGGGGAGTTTGGGATAAGGCTGCTAATTTGGACCAGGCCCACAAATTAAAGTATGATTGGGGCACTGCATCAATGTTTGCATTGGGTTCATCTACTTGAAGCTTAATCCAGAGTCCAGGCTGCTTATTGGTAGAATTTGTGAAACAAAGTGAAGTGTAGTGTGGTTAGAGCTAAAACTAGGGATGCCTGTTGAGTATTTATCTGTCCAGTAAAATGAATGCAAAGTAAATGATTGTGAAACTGGGATCAGATATTGAGTTTAATATTACAGGCAATGGGGTCAGATCAGTGGGCTATTGTGGGCATGTGTTTGATATGTCTAAGGGCTATTGTGGGCATGTGTTTGATATGTCTAAGGGCTACTGTGAGCATATGGTTGATAGATCTGAGGACTATTGTGGGCATATGGTTGATAGATCTGAGGGCTATTGCAGGCATATAGTTGATAGATCTGAGGGCTATTGCGGGCATATGGTTGATAGATCTGAGGACTTTTGTGGGCATATCGCTGATAGATCTGAAGGCTATTGTGGGCAAATGGCTGTTAGATCTGAGGGCCATTGTGGGCATATGGTGGATATATCTTAGGGCTTTTGTGGGCATATGGATAATCGATCTGAGGGATATTGTGGGCATATGGTTGATAGATCTGAGGGGTATTGTGGGCATATGGTAAATAGATCTGAGGGGTAATATTGTGGGCATATGGTTGATAGATCTGAGGACTTTTGTGGGCTTATCGCTGATAGATCTGAGGGCTATTGTGGGTAAATGGCTGGTAGATCTAAGGGGGTATTTTGGGCATATGGTTGATAGATCTCAGGGCTTTTGTGGGCATATGGGTGATAGATCTCAGGGCTATTGTGGGCATATGGATGATATATCTAAAGGGCTATTATGTGCTGTTACAAACTGCTATTTGTGACTGGCCCTTTAAATGGAAGGTTGCCCTGCTTCCCTGGATTTTGGAGAAGCCTATTTGCCAGCCTCCTTCCTCATGACTATGGCCCCTGGAAGATTGTGCCCCTGAGAGTATATTGACTTTTGTTGGGTGTGTGTGGCCCTTTGGGAAACGTCTGGGGACATATTGTGACTCTGGTGAACAATGCCCCCTTTAAGACTATGTCCCCAGACCTGTGAAATGACTTGTCCCTGGCTTTCTCCCACTTGGTTCAGTTTCATTGTGTGCCATTAAGAGTTAAATTTTGTTCAGCTTCAAGAAACCTATTCTACATACAAGTCTGCTGGGATTAGCTCTAATTAGGTTTAGTGATCAACTTTCCCATTGTCTAATCAGACTAGTATTGATAAGGTGGACTGCATTGTTTTATTGTGTGTAATGTTATCTGCTGAAGTAAATGTTGTGGCCTGTCAAAGGGAGTGTCTCTCTATCTAATATCAAATGTGTGATGGGGGATTTTATGCCTCCCCCTGAGAGTGTCCTGTTTGCATGTAACCTCAATAAAAAGGAGGCTGTGTGCTCCAGCACATCAGACCTATTTTTGACCCTCTAACTTGCAGCTTTGACTCATGTTTGTAGGGGACAGCTTATAATCACTACAGGGATTGCTATGTTTTTCATACTCCCTTAGCTACAGGGATTGCTACAGAAGCAAGAGGTTCGCCTACTGGAGCCTGGTCGTAGGTCCAGGGCGCAGAGCAGACGGCGAGATACCAGCCCAGCAGCGGTGG
The DNA here is from genome assembly GCF_027579735.1 of Bombina bombina. Classification (NCBI taxonomy): domain Eukaryota; kingdom Metazoa; phylum Chordata; class Amphibia; order Anura; family Bombinatoridae; genus Bombina; species Bombina bombina. The sequence goes on along the minus strand of NC_069499.1, from coordinate 25,328,157 downwards.
TTCATATAGTCTGCATTACTGATGGTGGCTACGCAGCAGTTATAGTGTCCACGGTGCTGCTGCTCCTTTGGTGAGCGCTAGGAGCATCCTTTTCTACGGTCCAACTTCCAGCCAGCCTGGAGGCAACCGTAACATTTGGCGGCAGCGGTGGGATTGGCGTCCTAGCGCAAGGAGCAGCACCACAACAGCACTGGTATCGTAGGAGAGTTATTGAGGGCAACGCTAGCCACTGCGCAGCGTCCCTACCTACAGCAGCATGGAGCTGACAAGACACTATTCAGAACCCTGTGAAGAGCACCTCAACCTGATCCGTCGCTATGAGGGCGCGGATTTCGTTCCAGAGGTAAAGAGGCGGCTAGTCCGATATGGTCCAGACCCTGCACAGGAGGTAGTCAGTCGCATCATCCGGGAATTGGATACGGAGAACAAAGCGGCACGAGCCTTTGAGCGCCAACTGTGGAGTTTGAGGGTCTGGACACCTGGTCTCCAGCGAGAAAGTGAGTCACAGGGAGCGGAGAGCAACGACCTCCCTTCCCAGCGGCAGCCAGAGTTACAGGGAGAGGAGAGCAGCGACCTCCCTCCCCAGCGGCAGTATACTGTGCAGAGGGAAGAGACAACCAGTCCCCTTCCCCAGCCAGAGATACCAGAGGCAGCAGGCCTCATAGACTGGTCCTGGGAGGACCCCCAGCAGGCAGGTGGAGATGGGACCGCAGTCTCTCTACCGGCCCTACAGGGATGCTGGGCAGGTGGCCCAGATCCCCAGCGACAGACCCAGCTACAGGGAGGGGAGAGCATCGACCTCCCTCCCCAGCCGGAGTGTGCCTTCCAGGGAGAGGAGACAACCGGTCTCTCTCCCCAGCCGCAGCATGTTCCACAGGAAGCGGAGAGCATCGACCTCCCTTCCCAACGGCCACCGGAGTATCAGGAGGAGGAGGTAAGCCAATCTCCCCCTCCCCAGCTAACTCCTAACTTGGGCCCAGGGTTAACAGTGGAGATGTTAACCCCCACTGACCCCCACGTTCCCTTTGCCACCGGGCAGGACTATGCCCCAATTCCCCCAGCAGAAGAGCTGGCATCAGAACAGAGCGCTGCTGGCCTCTGCCCTACAGACCCCCTTGTTACAGGACTGGCCTGCAAACCCCTCACCCCAGCAGAAGCGCTGGCACCAGGGCAGAGTGCCGCTGGCTTCTGCCCCCCAAGTACCATCAGCTATTTGCACAGCTGCGCCAGGAAGGCAGAGGATGCTACACTTTCATCCTATAACCTGGAACCTACAGGCCAGTGCTACTTGTTGTGGGGGGGCTGCTTTGCTGCTAGTGTTTATTTGTGGGTGGGTTGCGAGACTAACTTAGGCACTGACCGACAGAAGGTCAGGTGCCTTGTTAGTCTCCCTCCAAAAGGGGAGATATGTTACAAACTGCTATTTGTGACTGGCCCTTTAAATGGAAGGTTGCCCTGCTTCCCTGGATTTTGGAGAAGCCTATTTGCCAGCCTCCTTCCTCATGACTATGGCCCCTGGAAGATTGTGCCCCTGAGAGTATATTGACTTTTGTTGGGTGTGTGTGGCCCTTTGGGAAACGTCTGGGGACATATTGTGACTCTGGTGAACAATGCCCCCTTTAAGACTATGTCCCCAGACCTGTGAAATGACTTGTCCCTGGCTTTCTCCCACTTGGTTCAGTTTCATTGTGTGCCATTAAGAGTTAAATTTTGTTCAGCTTCAAGAAACCTATTCTACATACAAGTCTGCTGGGATTAGCTCTAATTAGGTTTAGTGATCAACTTTCCCATTGTCTAATCAGACTAGTATTGATAAGGTGGACTGCATTGTTTTATTGTGTGTAATGTTATCTGCTGAAGTAAATGTTGTGGCCTGTCAAAGGGAGTGTCTCTCTATCTAATATCAAATGTGTGATGGGGGATTTTATGCCTCCCCCTGAGAGTGTCCTGTTTGCATGTAACCTCAATAAAAAGGAGGCTGTGTGCTCCAGCACATCAGACCTATTTTTGACCCTCTAACTTGCAGCTTTGACTCATGTTTGTAGGGGACAGCTTATAATCACTACAGGGATTGCTATGTTTTTCATACTCCCTTAGCTACAGGGATTGCTACAGAAGCAAGAGGTTCGCCTACTGGAGCCTGGTCGTAGGTCCAGGGCGCAGAGCAGACGGCGAGATACCAGCCCAGCAGCGGTGGTTCATATAGTCTGCATTACTGATGGTGGCTACGCAGCAGTTATAGTGTCCACGGTGCTGCTGCTCCTTTGGTGAGCGCTAGGAGCATCCTTTTCTACGGTCCAACTTCCAGCCAGCCTGGAGGCAACCGTAACATGTGCATATGCTGATAGATTATTATTATTATTATCAGGTATTTGTAGAGCGCTAACAGGTAGATCTGAGGGCTATTGCGGGCAAATAGCTGGTAGATCTGAGGGCTATTGTGGGCATATGGTTGATAGATTGCAGGGCTTTTGTGGGCATATGGGTGATAGATCTGAGGGCTATTGTGGGCATATTGATAATAGATCTGAGGGCTATTATGTGCATATGCTGATAGATCTGAGGGCTATTGTGGGCAGTTGCTGATAGATCTGAGGGCTATTGTGGGCATATGCTGATGGATCTGAGGGCTATTGTGGGCATAAAACTGGTAGATCTGAAGGTTATTGTGGGCATAAGACTGGTAGTTCTGAGGACTATTGTGGGCACATGGCTGGTAGATCTGAGGGCTATTGTGGGTATATGGTTGGTAGATCTGAGGGTTATTGTGGACATAAGACAGGTAGATCTGAGGGCTATTGTGGGCATAAGACTGGTAGATCTGAGGGCTATTGTGGGTATATGGCTGGTAGATCTGAGGGCTATTGTGCGCATGTGGTTGGTAGATCTGAGGTCTATTGTGTGTATATGACTGGTAGATCTGAGTGCTATTGTGTGTATATGGCTGATAGATCAGAAGGCTATTTTGTGCATATGGTTGGTAGATATGAGGGCTATTGTACGCATATGGCTTATACATCTGAGGGCTATTGCAGGTATATGGTTGATAGATCTGAGGGCTGTTTGGACTATTTGGGTATATGACTGATAGATCTGAGGGCTATTGTGTCCATATGGCTGATAGTTCTGAGTGCTATTGTGTTTATATGACTGATAGATCTGAGGGCTATTGTGGGCATAAGACTGGTAGTTCTGAGGACTATTGTGGGCATATGGCTGGTAGATCTGAGGGCTATTGTGGGCATAAGGCTGGTAGATCTGAGGGCTATTGTGGGTATACGGCTGTTAGATCTGACATATGGCTGGTAGATCTGAGGGCTATTGTGGGTATATGGTTGGTAGATCTGAGGGTTATTGTGGGCATAAGACTGGTAGATCTGAAGGTTATTGTAAGCAAAAGACTGGTAGATCTGAAGGTTATTGTGGGCAAAAGACTGGTAGATCTGAAGGTTATTGTGGGCATAAGACTGGTAGTTCTGAGGACTATTGTGGGCATATGGCTGGTAGATCTGAGGGCTATTGTGGGTATATGGTTGGTAGATCTGAGGGTTATTGTGGGCATAAGACTGGTAGATCTGAGGGCTATTGTAGATATAAGACTGGTAGATCTGAGGGTTATTGTGGGTATATGGCTGGTAGATCAGAGGGCTATTGTGGGGATATGGCTGGTAGATCTGTGGGCTATTGTGGGCATATGGCTAGTAGATCTGAGTGCCATTGTGCGCATATGGTTGGTAGATCTGAGGGCTATTGTGTGTATATGACTGGTAGATCTGAGGGCTATTGTGTGTATATAACTGGTAGATCTCAGGGCTATTGTGTGCATATGGCTGGAAGATATGAGAACTATTGTGGGCATATGGCTGGTAGACCTGAGGGCTATTGTGTGCATATGCCTGTTAGATCTGAGAGCTACTGTGTGCATATGGCTGGTAGATCTGATGGCTATTGTAGGCATATGGCTGGTAGATCTGATGGCTATTGTAGGCATATGGCTGATAGATCTGAGGGCTATTGTGGGCATAAGACTGGTAGATCTGAGGGCTATTGTGGGTATATGGCTGGTAGATCTGAGGGCTATTGTGCGCATGTGGTTGGTAGATATGAGGGCTATTGTGTGTATATGACTGGTAGATCTGAGGGCTATTGTATGCATATGGATGGTAGATCTGAGGTCTATTGTGTGTATATGACTGGTAGATCTGAGTGCTATTGTGTGTATATGGCTGATAGATCTGAAGGCTATTGTGTGCATATGGTTGGTTGGTAGATATGAGGGCTATTGTACGCATATGGCTTATACATCTGAGGGCTATTGCAGGTATATGGTTGATAGATCTGAGGGCTGTTTGGACTATTTGGGTATATGACTGATAGATCTGAGGGCTATTGTGTCCATATGGCTGATAGTTCTGAGTGCTATTGTGTTTATATGAGTGATAGGTCTGAGGGCTATTGTGGGCATAAGACTGGTAGTTCTGAGGACTATTGTGGGCATATGGCTGGTAGATCTGAGGGCTATTGTGGGCATAAGGCTGGTAGATCTGAGGGCTATTGTGGGTATACGGCTGTTAGATCTGACATATGGCTGGTAGATCTGAGGGCTATTGTGGGTATATGGTTGGTAGATCTGAGGGTTATTGTCGGCATAAGACTGGTAGATCTGAAGGTTATTGTGGGCAAAAGACTGGTAGATCTGAAGGTTATTGTGGGCAAAAAAATGGTAGATCTGAAGGTTATTGTGGGCATAAGACTGGTAGTTCTGAGGACTATTGTGGGCATATGGCTGGTAGATCTGAGGGCTATTGTGGGTATATGGTTGGTAGATCTGAGGGTTATTGTGGGCATAAGACTGGTAGATCTGAGGGCTATTGTAGATATAAGACTGGTAGATATGAGGGCTATTGTGGGTATATGGCTGGTAGATCAGAGGGCTATTGTGGGGATATGGCTGGTAGATCTGTGGGCTATTGTGGGCATATGGCTAGTAGATCTGAGTGCCATTGTGCGCATATGGTTGGTAGATCTGAGGGCTATTGTGTGTATATGACTGGTAGATCTGAGGGCTATTGTGTGTATATGACTGGTAGATCTCAGGGCTATTGTGTGCATATGGCTGGAAGATATGAGAACTATTGTGGGCATATGGCTGGTAGACCTGAGGGCTATTGTGTGCATATGCCTGTTAGATCTGAGAGCTACTGTGTGCATATGGCTGGTAGATCTGATGGCTATTGTAGGCATATGGCTGGTAGATCTGATGGCTATTGTAGGCATATGGCTGATAGATCTGAGGGCTATTGTGTGCATATGACTAGTAGATTTGAGGGCTATTGTGGGCATATGGCTGATAGATCTGAGGGCTATTGTGGAAATATGGCTGATAGGTCTGAGGGCTATTGTGGGGATATGGCTGATAGATCTGAGGGCTATTGTGGAAATATGGCTGATAGGTCTGAGGGCTATTGTGGGGATATGGCTGATAGATCTGAGGGTTATTGTGGAAATATGGCTGATAGGTCTGAGGGCTATTGTGGGGATATGGCTGATAGGTCTGAGGGCTATTGTGGGGATATGGCTGATAGATCTGAGGGCTATTGTGGGGATATGGCTAATAGATCTGAGGGCTATTGTGGGCATATGGCTGATAGATCTGAGGGCTATTGTTGGGATATGACTGATAGATCTGAGGGCTATTGTGGGGATATGGCTGATAGTTCTGAGGGCTATTGTGGGCATATTTCTGGTAGATCTGAGGGCTATTGTGGGCA
>NC_069499.1:25287386-25317386 GCF_027579735.1 Bombina bombina | reverse complement strand
AATGTAGTTCTGGGTTCCAAGCACTCACTGTACTTGTGAATTGCCTGAGTGCTCTCTATGGTGAATAAGTAGAAACTTCAAAGAAAGAAGTGGTACTTACAGATCTTAATGAACATAATTTTTGTTTTTATTAGTAATTCATCAACAAAGGTTCAGTCAACGTTTTGGTCCTCACAGGGACCTTTGTCCCCAAGGTGGGTTGGCAAGCTGCACAAAAGTCAGCTCTGCAACACTCGATTCTCAAGGAAGGGAATAGGGGATGGGGGCTATAGAGCATAATTTTGTACGTGCAATACCTACCGGTCACCCATTTTTACCATTATCTTATACATTGTTTATTTCTATACTCTTTCTGTTGGATACCTTATTTATCATCATTTTATGTTTATTTCCCAAGCTTTTAGTATCTCAGATCTCCTGCACAGAAGATGATTTACTAAAGCTGACCCATGTTTCCTGTGAACTGCGTACAGTATGCGCAGATAGCGATACCTGTGTGGCTGACAAAGTGGTGACCTCATTAGGCAACAGGTGGCTGTATCTGCTGAACGTCACTCGAGACTGGGAGACATACTGTGATCAACTCAAGCAAGAGTGGAAGATAATCAGTGAAGAGGTAAAGAAAATATGTTTAGCGCTATTTATTGTCAGGATCAGAGTCCTCAAATAAAACTAATTGGGGGGGCTTTTTATCAGACTAAATGTCATGTTTATTTTTTTAAGATAAAATCAAGACTTTATTCCAAAAAAGTTAAAAAAAGTATTTATGGACAGCAAACACTGAAACCATTAGTAGTGAGTGGAGCGTAGCAAGCGGGCTTACGCATTTCGGCAAAATGCCATAGTCATAGCCTATTCTTTTAATGAAACATGAACTTTTTTATTTGATTGGTGATTTAGGACTTTGAGGGGATATAAGGAAGGGTAATTTGTGTTATGGAGTTGTTTGTGCCGGGGGTTTGTGTGTGTGTGTGTGGAGGGGTTGTTTGTGTGTTTGTGTGTGGGGGGGGTGTTTGTATGTGGGGTGGTTGTTCGTGGGGGGTTGTTTGTTGTTAATGTTTTAATGGAGGCTTATGTAGCTAATATTTAAGGGGGGTACATTTTAGTTTATGGTTTAGGTTAATTGTGATTGGTCTATGGATAGGGTATATTGCAATGGGGTTTGTGTTTATTGTTAATTACTATATGGGGTCAGGTGGGAGTTGCAGTTCGTGTTAAATGCAATGGGGGAAGCCGTTATGATTAGCTTGACAGGGGTTTACTGTTAGCGTTAATTGCAATGGGAGATTCTAGCAGTAGTTTTCATGGGGCCAAAGGTGTCAGTTTATTTGTGGCAGGCAGATGACACATTTACTTTTTATGGGCTATAACACTATCACCTGTTTTAAAAAAGTACAAGGATAGTGACTTGGGTCCGAAACTCCCTGACAACTGCTTGTTGTGACCGGTACCATTACTATGTAGGGAACTGTCACTAAGTAGCTGAGAGAGAGATCTGATCACTAAAATGAGCTGATACAACAATGGTACCGCTACTTTTTGTGTAGCAGATGGGATCTAACACTGAGGGGTGTTTTTCAGGTGCCGTGTTGTATAATATTAAATAACTGAGAAAAGCAGAGTTTGGTGTCAAACAGAGTTACCCTGATAGTGTAGAGCAAGATTACAAGTCATGCATTATGATTTTCTTCTAGAAGATACGACGAGTCCACGGATTTCATCCTTACTTGCGGGATATTATCCTCCTGCTAACTGGAAGGGACAAAGAGCACCACATCAGAGCTGTATATATAGCTCCTCCCTTCCCCTCCACCTCCAGTCATTCGCTTTGCCTGTGTTATACTGGGAAGAGGTAAAGTGAGGTGTTAGTTTTATTTTCTTCAATCAGGAAGTTTTTTTATTTTAAATGGTACCGGTGCGTACTATTTTACTCAGGGGGTTATAGAAGAAGATTTTTGTCCTGAGGTTGATGATCTTAGCAGCTGTAACTAAGATCCACGCTGGTTCCCACAGACTTCTGAAGGTAACAGTTGAGACATCTTCAGTGTGGAGACCGGTTTCATGTTACAAGCAGCATTAAGGTATGTGCAGCCTTTTATTTTCTGAGGAGACTTGGTATATCAGAACTGGCTGACATGTATTTCCCTGTATGGGAATGTTGTAAGCAGTAATCCTATTATACAGAAGGTGGTTACTGGAGTCCCTGGAGTTTATTATTGATAGTTGACATTTTATGGGCTTTTCATGGCACTATAGGAGAGGCAATATAAAACGTTTCATAAAGTTTTTATTTTTTGGCATTAACTTTGCTGTTTACTGGTGTGTTTGAGGGGGCACATTAATTTTATTAATTTGTGTGTAAAAACCGCTTCTCCATGCGGTTGGATTTGGGCCTGCTCCGGTATCGACCTTAAGGGGCGGGGCCTATTTTCGCGCGCTTAGATGCGCACTTCCTTCAGCCTAGGCAGCAGCAAGCAGTAACTTCGGTGGCTTCTGGTCTGTGTACTCTGCTCCGGAGTGTTGGATAGTTGTTTCAAAGTACCCAGAGGGTATTTTTGATTATAAACTGACATTTTGTTGAACTAAGTACTTTAGAGCCTTATTTTCCCACTTACTACTGGGGTGCAATAATTTTTGGATAAACCAATGTATTTAAGTTAACTTTAGAGTTGATTTAAGGGGATTTAAGCAGTTTTGGAAAAATTGTTCACTTTTTATTTTCTTAAAGGTGCAGTACACGTTTTTCAAAAGTTTATTTTCAACAATAAATAAAGTGTTTAAACAACTTCTGTGGTTCTTACTAGTCTGTTCAAACATGTCTGACATTGAGGAATCTGAATCTCATTGTTCTATGTGTTTAGAAGCTATTGTGCAACCCCCTCTTACATTGTGTAACTCTTGTACTGAAAGAGCCTTACATTGTAAAGACCATATATTAGGTCAAGAAAGTGTGCCTAAGGATTATTCTCAGTCTGAAGAGATTCAGGATATGCCATCCAATTCTCCCCAAGTGTCACAACCTTTAACGGCTGTAGTTATGTGAACTACCCTTACAGAGGTATTATCTAAATTACCAGTGTTGCAGGGTAAACGCAGTAGTTCAGGTATTAATGTAAATACTGAATCCTCTGATGCTTTATTAGCTATTTCCGATGTTCCCTCACAGTGTTCTGAGTTGGGGGTCAGGGAATTACTATCTGAGGGTGAAATTTCAGATTCAGGGAATGTTTTACTTCAGACAGATTCGGACGCTATGTCCTTTAAATTTAAGCTTGAACACCTCCGCCTGTTACTTTGGGAGGTCTTAGCGACTCGGGATGATTGTGACCCTATTGTGATACCACCAGAGAAATTGTGTAAGATGGATAAATATCTAGAAGTGCCTACTTACACTGATGTTTTTCCGGTTCCTAAAAGAATTTTGGAAATTATTAAAAAGGAATGGGATAGGCCAGGTATACCGTTTTCTCCCCCTCCTAATTTTAAGAAAATGTTTCCCATATCAGACACCATTCGGGACTCGTGGCAAATGGTCCCTAAGGTAGAGGGAGCTATTTCTACTCTAGCTAAGTGTACAACTATACCCATTGAGGACAGTTGTGCTTTCAAAGACCCTATGGATAAAAAATTAGAGGGTCTACTAAAGAAATTATTTGTTAATCAGGGGTTTCTTTTACAACCTACGGCTTGCATTGTTCCAGTAACAACTGCTGCAGCTTTTTGGTTTGAGGCTCTAGAAGAGTCTCTTTAAGTTGAGACTCCATTAGATGACATCTTAGACAGAATTAAGGCTCTCAAGTTAGCTAATTCTTTTATTACTGATGCCGCTTTTCAAATTGCTAAATTAGCGGAAAAGAATGCAGGTTTTGCTATCTTAGTACATAGAGCATTGTGGCTCAAATCTTGGTCTGCTGATGTCTCATCAAAAACTAAGCTTTTAGCTATTCCTTTTAAAGGTAAGACCCTTTTTTGGGCCTGAATTGAAGGAAATCATTTCTGACATTACTGGAGGTAAAGGCCATGCCCTACCTCAGGATAAGTCTGTTAAGATGAGGGGTAAACAAAATAATTTTCGTTCCTTTCGGAACTTTAAAGGAGGACCCCCCGCTTCCTCTTCTTCCACAAAGCAGGAAGGGAATTTTACCCAATCTAAGTCAGTCTGGAGACCCAACCAGAACTGGAATAAGGGTAAACAATCCAAGAAGCCTGCTGCTGCTCCTAAGACAGCATGAAGGGGCGGCCCCCGATCCGACTCTCTTTCTTTGCTCAGGCTTGGGCAAGAGACGTTCAGGACCTCTGGGCACTAGAAGTAGTGACCCATGGTTATTAATTGGAATTCAAGGACTTTCTCCCAAGAGGGAGATTTCATCTTTCAAAATTATCTGCAAACCAGATAAAAAGAGAGGCGTTCTTACGCTGTGTAAAAGACCTTTTTACCATGGGAGTAATTTGTCCAGTTCCAAGATTGGAACAGAGACAGGGGTTTTACTCAAACCTATTTGTGGTTCCCAAAAAAGAGGGAACGTTCAGACCCATCTTAGACCTCAAGTGTCTAAACAAATTTCTAAGAGTTCTATCTTTCAAGATGGAGACAATACGAACAATTTTACCAATGATCCAGGAGGGTTAATATATGACTACCGTGGACTTGAAGGATGCTTACCTTCATATTCCTATCCACAAAGATCATCATCAGTTTCTAAGGTTTGCCTTCTTGGACAAACATTATCAGTTTGTGGCTCTTCTCTTCGGGTTGGCCACAGCACCCAGAATCTTCACAAAGGTTCTAGGGTCTCTTTTGGCGGTTCTCAGACCGCGAGGCATAGCTGTGGCGCCTTATCTGGATGATATTCTGATCCAGGCGTCAACATATCATCTGACAAAATCTCACCCGGACACAGTGTTGTCTTTTCTGAGAACTCACGGCTGGAAGGTGAACGTAGAGAAAAGTTCACTTGTCCCACAGACAAGGGTTCCTTTCTTGGGAACTCTGATAGACTCGGTTGCCATGAAGATATTTCTGACGTAGGTCAGAAAATCAAAGATTCTAAATACTTGTCGAGCACTTCAGTCCATTCCTCGGCCATCAGTGGTTCAGTGTATGGAGGTAATCGGATTAATGGTAGCGGCAATGGACATCATTCCGTTTGCTCGCTTTCATCTCAGACTGCTGCAGCTGTGCATGCTCGGACAGTGGAATGGGGATTATGCGGATTTATCTCCTCAGATAAATCTAGATCAAGTAAACAGAGACTCTCTTCTTTGGTGGTTGACGCTGGATCATCTGTCCCAGGCGACTTGCTTCCGCAAACCCTCATGGGTGATAGTGACAAAAGACGCCAGCCTTCTGGGCTGGGGTGCAGTCTGGAATTCCCTGAAGGCTCAGGGTGTTTGGACTCAGGTGGAGCCTCTACTTCCAATCAATATTCTGGAACTGAGAGCAATATTCAGTGCACTTCAGGCATGGCCTCAGTTGACTTCGGCCAAATTCATCAGATTCCAGTCGGACAACATCACGACTGTGGCCTATATCAATCATCAGGGGGGAACAAGGAGTTCCCTAGCGATGAGAGAGGTATCCAAAATAATCCGTTGGGCGGATGCCCACCTTTGCCATCTGTCAGCAATACACATCCCAGGAGTAGAGAACTGGGAAGCGGATTTTCTAAGCAGACAGACTTTTCATCCGGGGGAGTGGGGACTCCACCCGGAGGTATTTGCCTCATTGATTCTCCGATGGGGCAAACCGGAATTGGATCTGATGGCATCTCGACAGAATGCCAAGCTTCCAAGATACGGATCCAGATCGAGGGATCCCCAGGTCGAACTGATAGATGCCTTGGCAGTGCCTTGGTCGTTCAGCCTAGTTTATGTGTTTCCACCGTTTCCTCTCCTGCCACGCGTGATTGCTCGAATCAAACAGGAGAGAGCTTCTGTGATCCTGATAGCGCCTGCGTGGCCACGCAGGACTTGGTATGCGGATCTAGTGGACATGTCTTCGCTACCACCGTGGAAACTTCCTTTGAGACAGGACCTTCTCATTCAAGGTCCTTTCCAACATCCAAATCTAACTTCTCTGCAGCTGACTGCGTGGAGATTGAACGCTTGATTTTATCAAAGCGAGGATTCTCTGATTCTGTTATCAGTACCTTGATACAAGCTAGAAAGCCTGTCACTAGAAAAATCTATCATAAGATATGGCGTAAATATCTTTATTGGTGTGAATCCAAGGGCTACTCATGGAGTAAAGTTAGGATTCCTAGGATTTTGTGTTTTCTCCAAGAAGGATTGGAGAAAGGCTTATCAGCTAGTTCCTTAAAGGGACAAATTTCAGCGTTGTCAATTTTGTTTCAGAAGCGTTTGGCAGATGTGCCAGATGTTCAGTCTTTTTGTCAGGCTGTAACCAGAATTAAGCCTTTATTTAGACCAATTATTCCTCCCTGGAGTTTGAATTTAGTTCTTCAAGTTCTTCAAGGGGTTCCGTTTGAACCTTTACATTCCATAGATATAAAATTATTATCTTGGAAAGTTTTGTTTTTGGTTGCTATTTCTTCTGCTCAACGAGTTTCTGAGCTTTCAGCATTACAGTGTGATTCGCCTTATCTCATTTTTCATTGTGATAAGGTGGTTTTACATACCAAACCTGGATTTCTTCCTAAGGTTGTTTCAAATAAGAATATTAATGCAGGAAATTATTGTTCCTTCATTGTGTCCTAATCCTTCTTCCAAGAAGGAGCGTCTGTTACATAACTTGGACGTGGTCCATGCCTTGAAGTTTTACTTACAGGCAACTAAGGATTTCCGTCAATCATCTTCATTGTTCATTGTTTATTCTGGAAAGCGTAGGGGTCAGAAAGCTACAGCTACCTCTTTCTTTCTGGCTAAGAAGTATCATCCGCCTGGCATATGAGACTGCTGGACAGCAGCCTCCTGAAAGAATTACGGCTCATTCTACTAGGGCTGTGGCTTCCACATGGGCTTTTTAAAACGATGCATCTGTTGAAACAGATTTGTACATTTTCCAAATTTTCCAAATTTGATTCTTTTGCTTCTTCTGAGGCTGTTTTTGGGAGGATAGTTCTTCAAGCAGTGGTGCCTTCCGTTTAGGTCTCTGTCTTGTCCCTCCCTTTCATCCGTGTCCTGTTGCTTTGGTATTGTATCCCACAAGTAAGGAGGAAATCCGTGGACTCATCGTATCTTGTAGAAGAAAAGGAAATTTATGCTTACCTGATAAATTGATTTCTTTTACGATACGACGAGTCCACGGCCCTCCCTGTCAATTTAAGACAGATTGTATTTTTTATTATTTACAACTTCAGTCACCTCTGCACCTTTAAGCTTTTCCTTTCTCTTCCTATAACCTTCGGTCAAATGACTGGAGGTGGAGGGGAAGGGAGGAGCTATATATACAGCTCTGCTGTGGTGCTCTTTGCCACTTCCTGTTAGCAGGAGGATAATATCCCACAAGTAAGGATGAAATCCGTGGACTCGTCGTATCGTAGAAGAAATCAATTTATCAGGTAAGCATAAATTTCCTTTTCTTCTACAAGATACGATGAGTCCACGGATTTCCTCCTTACTTGTGGGATACAATACCAAAGCAACAGGACACGGATGAAAGGGAGGGACAAGACAGAGACCTAAACGGAAGGCACCACTGCTTGAAGAACTATCCTCCCAAAAACAGCCTCAGAAGAAGCAAAAGAATCAAATTTGGAAAATTTGGAAAATGTACAAATCTGTTTCAACAGATGCATCGTTTTAAAAAGCCCATGTGGAAGCCACAGCCCTAGTAGAATGAGCCGTAATTCTTTCAGGAGGCTGCTGTCCAGCAGTCTCATATGCCAGGCGGATGATACTTCTTAGCCAGAAAGAAAGAGGTAGCTGTAGCTTTCTGACCCCTACGCTTTCCAGAATAAACAATGAACAATGAAGATGATTGACGGAAATCCTTAGTTTAGTCTTGAAAAATCGCGATTGCGTACGCATTCGCCTTTTACGCAGTAATCCTTTCCACGCTTGAAGAGCTGTAGTTAATTGTTACACTCATATTAAAACTGTCTAATAAAAATTGTTGTATAAAAATATTGCACACAAAAGATTATAAGGGCTCAAAGATAGGAGATCTCGGGTGTTAGAAAAAAAAGGGATTTTACATACATACACATACTGTCAGGGTTTCACCCTGCTTTTGTTTGTTATATGCTGCTTGGCTGCCATTTTTACTTAGCTGTCTCTCACCTCGCCTGCTGCAGAGTGTGTAACGCTGCTCACTACACCCAGACGCCCTCTTATGGCCAAACTGGAGAACATCATAAGTGAGAGACAGGTTGCAGTCCCAGAATTATGATGTCATCACTTACTATTTAAAGTGCTTCAGTTCAGTTGTCTCAGACTTCATTGTGAGTTCCTGTTCCTGTGTATAACCTGGCTTGTTTGACGTCCCTTCTTGTTCCTGATCCCTGACTTGTTCCTGATCCCTGACTTGTTCCTGATCCCTGACTTGTTCCTGACTCTGCTGATCTTTGTGTTCCTGATTCCGGCTTGTCTGACTACTTGCTTTGGCTCTTGACCCGGCTTGTCTGACTACCAGCTCTGGCTTTGACTCCTGGCTTGTTGTTTAGCTTTTGGACTCTTTATTATTTTTTTGTTATTATTTAATGCTAATACATAGAGAAACATGGATTTATATGTATAGAGATATGTTTAACTATGGAGATAATTAAAATATTTTCTTCTTAAATGGAAAGAGTCCACAGCTGCATTCATTACTTTTGGGAAATAAGAACCTGGCCACCAGGAGGAGGCAAATACACCCCAGCCAAAGGCTTAAATACTCCTCCCACTCCCCTCATCCCCCAGTCATTCTTTGCCTTTCGTCTCAGGAGGATGGCAGAGACGTGTCAGAATTTTAATTTTAGTTTTTGGTCTCTTATGGAGGGTAGTACTCTTCAGCATGGGACAGGAGTTTTAAGTAGTCCTGTCAGTCTCTCAGTGAGTGCTTGGATGAAAGTTAGAGTCCGGAGATGCAGGAAGTTTCTTTCTGTGAAACCATCCCGACTCATATTAACAGCTCCTCAAGCAATCGGCGTTGTCGAACTTCGCTTCGCTGCCTGCTTTCTTCTCTCAAGTCCATGACGGAGGCGATGCTACTATTTGTCACACTTGAAAGGCCGTGTTCCTGTTCCACAGCGTTGATTCTGGTAAGATCGTTTCATTTTACTTTATTCAATGTACTGTAACGTGATGTTTCCTGTGAGGCTGGAGCTCCTCGTGGGTTCAACTTATAACTTAAGGGTCTCAGTGAGTCTCTGTTAGATCTTGGAATCTAGGGTTTATATCTCCTAAGGGGGGGTTATTGGACAGGGGGGTTTATAATCATGTTTGTTATGTGATTCAACCTGCTTATGTGTGAGGTTTGTGGGCTTGTGGTTCTAAACTTTGAGGCCTTTGGAAGTGACACGGCCTTTTGGCTGGGCGCACTTTTTGGACTGTACGGTTCACCCTGTGTCTGGGCGTGGTTAGGCTCTGTTCCCATTTCCGCATTCCTGACCGTGTGGCGACTGAGATATTAAACTAGTCCGCAGGGGTCTGGTCATGGGAGGTGGTGAGTGCCCCAGCCATTTGTGGTGTCAGGTGCCATTTTTTTTTTTTTTTTTACTGTTTATAGTCCATATTGACATATCCTCTTATAGTTATGGGGGATTCTGAGGCTGAGACTGTGCTCATTTCAGATTCAGTTACGGAGGATTCTGACACCGAGACGATTATAATATCTGATTCAGATTCTGTGTCCGGTGACGAATTCAGTTTAGCCTTGTTGACTCCTGTCAATCAGTCTTGTTCCATATGCCATCTGAGAGCACCCGGCCCCTCGGGTTCGGGGACTCAGGGATCTGCTGAGCCGTCCGCCTCTGGGGGTCCTGTCTCCCAGGGAGCGAGTTCCCTTCCGATTTTTCCTCCTACACATGCGGGTAACCAAGTTTATAGTTCTTCTACACGGGGTGGTGTGTTCCCCCCACAGCTTGCAGCAAGTTTTTGCCTTCAGATAATGTTGGCGCTTGCTCGTCTGCATAGTCCAGACGTTTCTTTGAGAATGTGCTCGTGCCCTATTGTCCCGGGTATTCCGCCTTGGGGTGGGCCTCCGCAGTATCCTGAGGGTTCTGTTCCGGAGTGTTGTGCTTTAAGGTACCTTATTGGGCGCCTTCGCGTATTGCTCAGACATCTGTTTGAGTCTCTGAATGACCCTATAGTTCATAGATATGGGAATATTCAGTCTGATGGTCCGAATGGTACAACTCGTTAGACATATGGGGATGAGGTAATCTCCTATTGTCCTTTATTTGGAGTTCTTTCCCAGTTTTTGTAGATGGGGTTCCGTTTGGCTGGTCCTACGGGTAGGCCTGTGTCTTTTTTGGGCGTTAACCTTCGGGTTGCCTTATATTTTATTTTATATCCGATGGATGTCTTTTATTTGTTTTTTGTTTCCTTCGGGAACCATCTGGGATTGATACTCTTTGTTACTTATACGGAAGTTGTTTGGACATGTTACTCCTATGTTTAAAAATGTCTGTTTCGTTTTCCCCTATGAGGGAAAGTTTATTCAGCTTGCCGGTTAGGACCCCTGGTACAGGCTGGTCCTGTTGGGTCCGTTCAGTCTTGCGGCTGTTCAGACACGTGGCGCTGTTCTGCTGATCTGGTTCGGTAGAAGTGCTGAGTGCTCAGGTTGTCATTGTTTTTAATGTTCTGCTAATCATTCAAGAAGAACTGGTGGGTTTGTGAGGCGGGAAGGATTGTCTCAGTCCTTATAGCCTCCAGTCATAGCTGACTGGGGGGGGAGTGTTCCGCTGCGTCACTCTATCCTGTCATCTGATTTAATCAGAACCTAGAGTTCCTCCTCCATGTGGGGAGAGGGTTGGTGGCCTTAGGGCCCGTCACTTCTGTTTGAGTGATTTGGCCTTCAGTTTAGGTCTATGGATGGTCCTGTTGGGACTTGATCCTACAGTCCAGCATGCTGAAGGTTTTGCATTGAAGCCTATTTCAGCTCTCGGCACCTTGTAGGTGTATTTGTAAGCGTTTCTAGTGTATCTAGATACAGCTTTACTCTTGGACGTGATGGTCTGTCTCAGTTATGAGGCTTTTGGGTTTCCTTACATGTCTCCGGGTGAGTTAGATCTCCTTTTCGGGATCAGCGTCCTGGATGATGGTTGATCCCTGTGGGGTCTTTGTTTAGCTCTGAGTTATCCGGAGTTGGGAAGGTTTAGCGCCTTTCTCTTCACTGTGTCCTCTGCCTATGTGAAGGTGATGGGGAGACTAGCCCTACTAGTAGGGTTTTGTAGACCACGAGGTATCCCTTCTGTTGTCCTGAGGCTTGGAGAAGTCCATTCTTATTATTTCTAGCCCTGCTCCTGGGGACTTTGGCTAGGAGTGGACTTTGGCTAGGGATGGTTCCTTCCTTTGATCGGGACTTTCGAGTTCACCTCGCTGTCCGGATTCTCTGGATATATGTCAATTTCCTTTGTCTGGCTCTTTGGCCAGTTTGGATGTTTAGTTCCAGGGTAAGGTTTCCTGAACTATTAGGCACCCATACCTGTTTTTCTCCATGAGATTTCCACTTTCTGAGACTTCGCTCCTTCTTCCTGACCCAGTCTTGGGTTGTTTTGGAATCTTGGATCTCAGGGTTGGTTGGGGTGTTCCGCGGTAGTGGAACCTTGGGCTATGTCCTTGCTCCGTCTACCTGACCGGGTCAGGATGGGCCTGGTTTTAGGAGTATTTCTTACTCTCTACAACAGAGTAACCCATGTCATCTAGGGGTTACTTGGGTGGCTTGCGCCTCAAGGGTGTGGGTTCATACCCAGCTGCTGGCGTTGGATTTCCATTTTCTGGTGCACCTTAGGGTTGCATTCCCCTGGTCAGTTTGCCAGTGTAGCCCTGGATTCTCTGCTCTGCAGGTTTATGGGTTGGCTGTGCCTCTGTTGGTGTGTGACTTGTAGGGGGGTCCTTTTTCTAGGACATTTGCGTTGGGGATTTTTCTTCCCACTTAGCCGATGACTTCGGGCCTTGGAGGTAGTTGTTGTCCTTCCGGTTTCTTCCCTTTTCATAGAGCATTTTCTCCTTCCTATGGAGACGAAGTCCTTTTTTTAGGATTTCTCTGGATCAGGAAGTATAGGGCAGAGGTGGTTCCGCCTGGGGCCTTGCCGGCCCCACGTTAGACTTGTTTTGATAGATACTTAAGTCTATGGCCTTGCCTGTGGTCAGAGTCAGGTTGTACTAGTACTCTAGAGGGATGGCTATAGCATCTTTACGCTCGTTCCTGTATCAGTTTCGGGATGCCTTTGTTCCTGTACTGGATCCCTGTGGCTGGGTTGGTCCAGCTGGGTATGGGTCTGTAGGTCAGACTGTCCGAGCGGTCTAGGGGTCGCAGTATCCCTTGTATGTGAGAGCTTGTTGAGTCTAGCCTGATAGCTCAGTCTGCTGGGAGATGGTTTTTCCTTTCGCCTTGCTCCTTCACAGGGGAGGGTTACTCTTCCTTCGGGTTCTGAGGATATACTCTCCTTCTTGGGGGGCCTTGATGGAGGCTTTTGTAACCTCTTTTTAGGGGCCTGAGTGTAGGTCCGGTGGCTTAGGTTGCCTGGAAAGTGCCCTCTGTGGAGGGACTGTTTTTTGTGCGTTTCGTTTCTTGTGGACTGCTTTTTCTTCCTTGCAAGCTCCTTTTGTGTCGCCCTGTTATGGACTCTGTGTTATTAAACTTGAGGTTTTTGCCTGGGTCTATTACACGCCTTCAGGATCGAATACTTTGGTATTATATGGGCAGACGCAGGGAGGGCTTTGCTTCTTCAATTGCGTCCATGCTTGCAGGATGTTGGGGAGATGTTTTTCTTGTCTCTGTGCCCGGTATTATTCCGGTTTTCGCGTGGCCTCTTTCTTTGTTTGGGTCCTTTTAGGTCTCTGTGAGCTGGGCTCTCAAACACTTGGAGGTGTTCTTTTCGTATAAGGGACCTTTTTGGTTTCCTCGGTCCTCCTTTGCCTTGCCCCCTTGGGGGCTTTCAGCTGGTTTCACCTTCATCTGTAGAGTGATTGGTGGGGGACCGTCTGTTGGGCGACGATGTCTCTTGGAGGACTGTTGGCTCAGTCGTGTCCATTCGCGGTCTCTTGTTTGGCTCTGGACTAGTTGCGAGTCAGTGTCACTGGGGCTTTTCTGACGAAGCGGGATTTTTTTATTGGGTTGTGGTTCAGGCTTGGTGCCCTCAGTTTGGGCCGCCTTTTGTACCCTCCCGTCTTGGCATTCAGTGTCCTCTATAGCTTGGGTATTGATTTCCCAAAAGTAATGAATGCAGCTGTGGACTCTTTCCATTTAAGAAGAAAAACATAAATTATGCTTACCTGATAATTTCCTTTTCTTCTGATGGAAAGAGTCCACAGCTCCTCACCCGTAATTTTATGTGGGGCGTCCTTATATTCTTCTGGTACCTTTTCACCCTGATATTTCTTATACTGTTCCTTGTTCCTCGGCAGAATGACTGGGGGATGAGGGGAGTGGGAGGAGTATTTAAGCCTTTTGCTGGGGTGTCTTTGCCTCTTATTTCCCAAAAGTAATGAATGCAGCTGTGGACTCTTTCCATCAGAAGAAAAGGAAATTATCAGGTAAGCATAATTTATGTTTTTACATTACAATCTTATTCACAATAAATAATATCTCAGAGATATTCGCATATAGATCTCGAGATATGTAGACATAAATATAATCATATACATATCTCGCAATAAATAGATATATCAGTCCAAAAGTCATCACATATATAGGGATTTTTTTTTATAAATAAATAGAACATATTCCGTTACAAAAACATTTTCGCAATATGAAATATTCGCATTTTCGTGTACACTTTTCTAGGAGAATACATCATGTGCTTTGCGCAACAGATTTTAGGTTTTAGTGGTTTTTTTTCCTTTTTGTCTTCTCTGTTGACTTCTCTGGGTAATATTATTTATTTTGCAACTTGTTATAGGTCCGCAACCTCAAATACGAAAAAGCCATAACGCGCACAAAGTTTTCGCAACTGATTTGCCGCGCGACTTATAATCTTGCCCTTAGTGGTTTGTGTCACTGCCTTCTGAACCTTTGGGAATCACTTACAGAATTTCCTTTACAGGTGGAGAGGGAGATGATTCTTCTGGACAATATTTTAGAAGAGGCTCCAGAAAGCCCTGAAAAGAAGCAAAGTACAGCCCAACTTATGGACTTTCTGTCTGATCTGAAACGTTTGGAGGAAAATCTAAAACTGCAGCAGCTGCATCTTTGTCTTCTGATCCGTCGCATACAAAGAATACAAGGAACTCGTGAGATTTGTACGAGTACAGAAGAGATCCCCATCTTAAATGAAATCCGATCAATGGCGCAGAAATGTAAAATGTAAGATGAACTCCCAGACAATCTGTCGTATATAATGTCTATGGCAAAATAAACATGGTACCTACCACCCACAGTTACATATCCAGGAACACCTGCCCACCGGGTGATACAGAGGGCACTAACAACAGTCACATAGCCAGGAACACCTGCCCACCGGGTGATACAGAGGTCACTACCCACAGTCACATAGCCAGGAACACCTGTACACCTGGTGACACAGAGGGCACTACCCAGTCATATAGCCAGGATTACCTGTACACCTGGTGGTACAAAGGACACTACCCACAGTCACATAGCCAGGAACACCTGTATACCTGGTGACACAGAGGGCACTACCCAGTCATATAGCCAGGATTACCTGTACACCTGGTGGTACAAAGGACACTACCCACAGTCACATAGCCAGGAACACCTGTACACCTGGTGATACAGAGGGCACTACCCACAGTCACATAGCCAGGAACACCTGTACACCTGGTGATACAGAGGGCACTACCCACAGTCACATAGCCAGGAACACCTGTACACCTGGTGATACAGAGGGCACTACCCACAGTCACATAGCCAGGAACACCTGTACACCTGGTGATACAGAGGGCACTACCCACAGTCACATAGCCAGGAGCACCTGTACACCTGGTGATACAGAGGGCACTACCCACAGTCACATAGCCAGGAACACCTGTACACCTGGTGATACAGAGGGCACTACCCAGTCATATAGCCAGGAACACCTGTACATCTGGTGATACAGAGGGCACTACCCACAGTCACATAGCCAGGAACACCTGTACACCTGGTGATACAGAGGGCACTACCCACAGTCACATAGCCAGGAACACCTGTACACCTGGTGATACAGAGGGCACTACCCACAGTCACATAGCCAGGAACACCTGTACACCTGGTGATACAGAGGGCACTACCCACAGTCACATTGCCAGGAACACCAGTACACCTGGTGATACAGAGGGCACTACTCACAGTCACATAGCCAGGAACACCTGTACACCTGGTGATACAGAGGGCACTACCCAGTCATATAGCCAGGAACACCTGTACACCTGGTGATACAGAGGGCACTACCCACAGTCACATAGCCAGGAACACCTGTACACCTGGTGATACAGAGGGCACTAACCACAGTCACATAGCCAGGAACACCTGTACACCTGGTGATACAGAGGGCACTACCCACAGTCACATAGCCAGGAACACCTGTACACCTGGTGATACAGAGGGCACTACCCACAGTCACATAGCCAGGAACACCTGTACACCTGGTGATACAGAGGGCACTACCCACAGTCACATAGCCAGGAGCACCTGTACACCTGGTGATACAGAGGGCACTACCCACGATCACATAGCCAGGAACACCTGTACACCTGGTGATACAGAGGGCACTACCCACAGTCACATAACCAGGAACACCTGTACACCTGGTGATACAGAGGGCACTACCCACAGTCACATAGCCAGGAACACCTGTACAGCTGGTGATACAGAGGGCACTACCCACAGTCACATAACCAGGAACACCTGTACACTTGGTGATACAGAGGGCACTACCCAGTCATATAGCCAGGAACACCTGTACACTTGGTGATACAGAGGGCACTACCCACAGTCACATAGCCAGGAACACCTGTACACCTGGTGATACAGAAGGGACTACCCACAGTCACATAGCCAGGAACACCTGTACACCTAGTGATACAGAGGGCACTACCCACAGTCACATAGCCAGGAACACCTGTACACCTGGTGATACAGAGGGCACTACCCACAGTCACATAGCCAGGAACACCTGTACACCGGGTTATACAGAGGGCACTACCCACAGTCACATAGCCAGGAACACCTGTACACCTGGTGATACAGAGGGCAGTACCTACAGTCACATAGCCAGGAACACCTGTACACCTGGTGATACAGAGGGCACTACCCACAGTCACATAGCCAGGAACACCTGTACACCTGGTGATACAGAGGGCACTACCCACAGTCACATAGCCAGGAACACCTGTACACTTGTTGATACAGAGGGCACTACTCACAGTCACATAGCCAGGAACACCTGGTGATACAGAGGGCACATAATTCAGTAAACTGTCTGCAGTCTGTCATCTGCTGCAAACATTGTGTGTCTGTGTTTCTGTTTTTTTCTGCCTGTGTATTTGTTTCTCTATGTTTATATGTGTTTGTTTCTCTTTGTTTATGTGTGTTTGTTTCTGTGTGTTTCAGTGTATTTCTTTCTGTGTGTGATTATGTGTGTTTGTTTCTGTGTGTTTTTTTCTGTGTGTGATTATGTGTTTCTGTGTGTGTTTCAGTGTGTGTTTTAGTGTATTTCTGTGTGTTATTATGTGTTTGTTTCTGTGTGTTTCTTTCTCTGTGTGATTATGTGTTTCTGTGTGTGATTATGTGTTTCTGTGTGTGTTTCAGTGTGTTTCTTTCTCTGTATGTTTATGTGTGTTTATTTCTGTGTGTATGTGTGTTTCTGTGTGTTTCTTACTCTGTGTTTCTGGGTGTTTCTTTCTATGTGTGTTTATTTCTGTGTGTGTTTATGTGTATTTGTTTCTGTGTGTGACTATGTGTGTTTCTTTCTCTGTGTGTTTGTGTGTTCTGTCACTTTGAATGCAATTTAATTTTCTTGCATTAACAGTTTAGGAAGTAAATGTTTTTCTTTGTTTAGACTTAAAGAAAAGGTGCAGAAAAATGAGAAAGAGGCAGGTGTTGAGCTGAAGGAAAGAGAGCAGCTGAAGGAGCAAATCGCTGCCATGAATCAGTCATTTCTGGAGCTGTCATCTGCTGCCCAAGCCTTACAGATTTCCGACCCTACTGAGAGAAAGTCCAAATTGGAGGTCAGTAGAAAAGAAACTCATTTAAAACTTAGCTGAAGAGGGGTAGCCTTTATGGCAGTCAAGTAATAAAAACATATATATTACCTGGGTATTACTGCCTAATGCACTCAAGTTTTTTTGGTTTCTCTATACAAGGTGGCACCTTGCATGGCTTTATTAAGTCAGTTTGATGTTCTAGAGCGTGGTTGGATATAATTGTGTGAGGTGGAGGTATATGACATCACTGACATACGGCATTGTGGGTAGTACATCATGTGATATCTCACAGCTATCTTGCTCAGAGAGTCACTTCATGAGTGAAGGGCAGTGCTGGCGTATACTGAGAGGTCATGTGTGCACATAGAACACGTGTGCTACCCACTAGATCACCTCTATATGTAGGGGCTACATCTTAGTAAAAGAAAGAGTTAATACTGCTCTGTATGTGCCTGTTAGAAAGAGTTAATACTGCTCTGTATGTGCCCGGTAGAAAGAGTTAATACTGCTCTGTATGTGCCTGGTAGAAAGAGTTAATACTGCTCTGTACATGCCCGGTAGAAAGAGTTAATACTGCTCTGTATGTGCCTGTTAGAAAGAGTTAATACTGCTCTGTATGTGCCTGGTAGAAAGAGTTAATACTGCTCTGTATGTGCCCAGTAGAAAGAGTTAATACTGCTCTGTATGTGCCCGGTAGAAAGAGTTAATACTGCTCTGTATGTGCCCAGTAGAAAGAGTTAATACTGCTCTGTATGTGCCCGGTAGAAAGAGTTAATACTGCTCTGTATGTGCCTGGTAGAAAGAGTTAATACTGCTCTGTATGTGCCCGGTAGAAAGAGTTAATACTGCTCTGTATGTGCCCGGTAGAAAGAGTTAATACTGCTCTGTACGTGCCCGGTAGAAAGAGTTAATACTGCTCTGTATGTGCCCGGTAGAAAGAGTTAATACTGCTCTGTATGTGCCCGGTAGAAAGAGTTAATACTGCTCTGTATGTGCCTGGTAGAAAGAGTTAATACTTCTCTGTATGTGCCTGGTAGAAAGAGTTAATACTGCTCTGTATGTGCCCGGTAGAAAGAGTTAATACTGCTCTGTACGTGCCCGGTAGAAAGAGTTAATACTGCTCTGTATGTGCCTGTTAGAAAGAGTTAATACTGCTCTGTATGTGCCTGGTAGAAAGAGTTAATACTGCTCTGTATGTGCCCAGTAGAAAGAGTTAATACTGCTCTGTATGTGCCCGGTAGAAAGAGTTAATACTGCTCTGTATGTGCCCAGTAGAAAGAGTTAATACTGCTCTGTATGTGCCCGGTAGAAAGAGTTAATACTGCTCTGTATGTGCCTGGTAGAAAGAGTTAATACTGCTCTGTATGTGCCCGGTAGAAAGAGTTAATACTGCTCTGTATGTGCCCGGTAGAAAGAGTTAATACTGCTCTGTACGTGCCCGGTAGAAAGAGTTAATACTGCTCTGTATGTGCCCGGTAGAAAGAGTTAATACTGCTCTGTATGTGCCCGGTAGAAAGAGTTAATACTGCTCTGTATGTGCCTGGTAGAAAGAGTTAATACTTCTCTGTATGTGCCTGGTAGAAAGAGTTAATACTGCTCTGTATGTGCCCGGTAGAAAGAGTTAATACTGCTCTGTACGTGCCCGGTAGAAAGAGTTAATACTGCTCTGTATGTGCCCGGTAGAAAGAGTTAATACTGCTCTGTATGTGCCCGGTAGAAAGAGTTAATACTGCTCTGTACGTGCCCGGTAGAAAGAGTTAATACTGCTCTGTATGTGCCCGGTAGAAAGAGTTAATACTGCTCTGTATGTGCCCGGTAGAAAGAGTTAATACTGCTCTGTATGTGCCTGGTAGAAAGAGTTAATACTTCTCTGTATGTGCCTGGTAGAAAGAGTTAATACTGCTCTGTAAGTGCCCGGTAGAAAGAGTTAATACTGCTCTGTACGTGCCTGGTAGAAAGAGTTAATACTGCTCTGTATGTGCCTGGTAGAAAGAGTTAATACTGCTCTGTATGTGCCTGGTAGAAAGAGTTAATACTGTTCTGTATGTGCCCGGTAGAAAGAGTTAATACTGCTCTGTACGTGCCTGGTAGAAAGAGTTAATACTGTTCTGTATGTGCCCGGTAGAAAGAGTTAATACTGCTCTGTATGTGCCCGGTAGAAAGAGTTAATACTGCTCTGTATGTGCCTGGTAGAAAGAGTTAATACTTCTCTGTATGTGCCTGGTAGAAAGAGTTAATACTGCTCTGTACATGCCCGGTAGAAAGAGTTAATACTGCTCTGTATGTGCCTGTTAGAAAGAGTTAATACTGCTCTGTATGTGCCCGGTAGAAAGAGTTAATACTGCTCTGTATGTGCCCGGTAGAAAGAGTTAATACTGCTCTGTATGTGCCCGGTAGAAAGAGTTAATACTGCTCTGTATGTGCCCGGTAGAAAGAGTTAATACTGCTCTGTATGTGCCCGGTAGAAAGAGTTAATACTGCTCTGTATGTGCCCGGTAGAAAGAGTTAATACTGTTCTGTATGTGCCCGGTAGAAAGAGTTAATTCTGCTCTGTATGTGCCCAGTAGAAAGAGTTAATACTGCTCTGTATGTGCCTGGTAGAAAGAGTTAATACTGTTCTGTATGTGCCCGGTAGAAAGAGTTAATACTGCTCTGTATGTGCCTGGTAGAAAAAGTTAATAGTGTTCTGTATGTGCCCGGTAGAAAGAGTTAATACTGCTCTGTATGTGCCCGGTAGAAAGAGTTAATACTGCTCTGTATGTGCCTGGTAGAAAGAGTTAATAGTGTTCTGTATGTGCCCGGTAGAAAGAGTTAACACTGCTCTGTATGTGCCTGGTAGAAAGAGTTAATACTGCTCTGTACGTGCCCGGTAGAAAGAGTTAATACTGCTCTGTATGTGCCCAGTAGAAAGAGTTAATACTGCTCTGTATGTGCCCGGTAGAAAGAGTTAATACTGCTCTGTACGTGCCCGGTAGAAAGAGTTAATACTGCTCTGTATGTGCCTGGTAGAAAGAGTTAATATTGCTCTGTACGTGCCTGGTAGAAAGAGTTAATACTTCTCTGTATGTGCCTGGTAGAAAGAGTTAATACTGCTCTGTAAGTGCCCGGTAGAAAGAGTTAATACTGCTCTGTAAGTGCCCGGTAGAAAGAGTTAATACTGCTCTGTATGTGCCTGGTAGAAAGAGTTAATACTGCTCTGTATGTGCCTGGTAGAAAGAGTTAATACTGCTCTGTATGTGCCTGGTAGAAAGAGTTAATACTTCTCTGTATGTGCCTGGTAGAAAGAGTTAATACTGCTCTGTACATGCCCGGTAGAAAGAGTTAATACTGCTCTGTATGTGCCTGTTAGAAAGAGTTAATACTGTTCTGTATGTGCCCGGTAGAAAGAGTTAATACTGCTCTGTATGTGCCCGGTAGAAAGAGTTAATACTGCTCTGTATGTGCCCGGTAGAAAGAGTTAATACTGCTCTGTATGTGCCCGGTAGAAAGAGTTAATACTGCTCTGTATGTGCCCGGTAGAAAGAGTTAATTCTGCTCTGTATGTGCCCAGTAGAAAGAGTTAATACTGCTCTGTATGTGCCTGGTAGAAAGAGTTAATACTGCTCTGTACGTGCCCGGTAGAAAGAGTTAATACTGCTCTGTATGTGCCCGGTAGAAAGATTTAATACTGCTCTGTATGTGCCCGGTAGAAAGAGTTAATACTGCTCTGTATGTGCCCGGTAGAAAGCGTTAATACTGCTCTGTATGTGCCCGGTAGAAAGATTTAATACTGCTCTGTATGTGCCCGGTAGAAAGAGTTAATACTGCTCTGTATGTGCCCGGTAGAAAGAGTTAATACTGCTCTGTATGTGCCCGGTAGAAAGAGTTAATACTGCTCTGTATGTGCCTGGTAGAAAGAGTTAATACTGCTCTGTACGTGCCCGGTAGAAAGAGTTAATATTGCTCTGTACGTGCCTGGTACAAAGAGTTAATACTGCTCTGTATGTGCCTGGTAGAAATAGTTAATACTTCTCTGTATGTGCCCGGTAGAAAGAGTTAATATTGCTCTGTATGTGCCTGGTAGAAAGAGTTAATACTGCTCTGTATGTGCCCGGTAGAAAGAGTTAATACTGCTCTGTATGTGCCCGGTAGAAAGAGTTAATACTGCTCTGTATGTGCCCGGTAGAAAGAGTTAATACTTCTCTGTATGTGCCAGGTAGAAAGAGTTAATACTGTTCTGTATGTGCCCGGTAGAAAGAGTTAATACTGCTCTGTACGTGCCTGGTAGAAAGAGTTAATAGTGCTCTGTATGTGCCCGGTAGAAAGAGTTGATACTGTTCTGTATGTGCCCGGTAGAAAGAGTATACTGCTCTGTATGTGCCCGGTAGAAAGAGTTAATACTGCTCTGTATGTGCCCGGTAGAAAGAGTTAATAGTGCTCTGTATGTGCCCGGTAGAAAGAGTTAATACTTCTCTGTATGTGCCCGGTAGAAAGAGTTAATACTTCTCTGTATGTGCCCGGTAGAAAGAGTTAATAGTGCTCTGTATGTGCCCGGTAGAAAGAGTTAATAGTGCTCTGTACGTGCCTGGTAGAAAGAGTTAATAGTGCTCTGTATGTGCCCGGTAGAAAGAGTTGATACTGTTCTGTATGTGCCCGGTAGAAAGAGTTAATAGTGCTCTGTATGTGCCCGGTAGAAAGAGTTAATACTGCTCTGTATGTGCCCGGTAGAAAGAGTTAATACTTCTCTGTATGTGCCCGGTAGAAAGAGTTAATACTTCTCTGTATGTGCCCGGTAGAAAGAGTTAATAGTGCTCTGTATGTGCCCGGTAGAAAGAGTTGATACTGTTCTGTATGTGCCCGGTAGAAAGAGTTAATACTGCTCTGTATGTGCCTGGTAGAAAGAGTTAATACTGCTCTGTACATGCCCGGTAGAAAGAGTTAATACTTCTCTGTATGTGCCCGGTAGAAAGAGTTAATACTGCTCTGTATGTGCCTGGTAGAAAGAGTTAATACTTCTCTGTATGTGCCCGGTAGAAAGAGTTAATACTGCTCTGTATGTGCCCGGTAGAAAGAGTTAATACTTCTCTGTATGTGCCTGGTAGAAAGAGTTAATACTTCTCTGTATGTGCCCGGTAGAAAGAGTTAATACTTCTCTGTATGTGCCCGGTAGAAAGAGTTAATACTGCTCTGTATGTGCCCGGTAGAAAGAGTTAATACTGCTCTGTATGTGCCTGGTAGAAAGAGTTAATACTTCTCTGTATGTGCCCGGTAGAAAGAGTTAATACTTCTCTGTATGTGCCCGGTAGAAAGAGTTAATACTGCTCTGTATGTGCCCGGTAGAAAGAGTTAATACTGCTCTGTATGTGCCCGGTAGAAAGAGTTAATACTGCTCTGTATGTGCCTGGTAGAAAGAGTTAATACTGCTCTGTACGTGCCCGGTAGAAAGAGTTAATACTGCTCTGTATGTGCCCGGTAGAAAGAGTTAATACTGCTCTGTATGTGCCTGGTAGAAAGAGTTAATACTGCTCTGTACATGCCCGGTAGAAAGAGTTAATACTTCTCTGTATGTGCCCGGTAGAAGGAGTTAATACTGCTCTGTATGTGCCCGGTAGAAAGAGTTAATACTGCTCTGTATGTGCCCGGTAGAAAGAGTTAATACTGCTCTGTATGTGCCCGGTAGAAAGAGTTAATACTGCTCTGTACATGCCCGGTAGAAAGAGTTAATACTGCTCTGTATGTGCCCGGTAGAAAGAGTTAATACTGCTCTGTATGTGCCCGGTAGAAAGAGTTAATACTGCTCTGTATGTGCCCGGTAGAAAGAGTTAATACTGCTCTGTACATGCCTGGTAGAAAGAGTTAATACTGCTCTGTATGTGCCTGGTAGAAAGAGTTAATACTTCTCTGTATGTGCCCGGTAGAAAGAGTTAATACTGCTCTGTACATGCCTGGTAGAAAGAGTTAATACTGCTCTGTACGTGCCCGGTACAAGGTGTTAGCTCTGCTATATGTGGCAGACATTAATTAACGTTGCTGTATATATGGCGTTAGCACCAGCATGCAAACACTACACCTCCTCAGGGATTCAGCAGTGGCTTTTATTGCACAAATTAAGTGCTAGATTACAAGTGGTGTGCTAACATATATGTGTTTATATGTGTACATATGTTTTTATGTATTTACAGACATATATACATATAAACACATAAATACATATGTACACATCTATAGACATATATATAAGTGCATTGGAGCCCTTTGCAGTCAAGTAGATGAAAACATGAAAAATCATAATTAAGCAATATTCATATTTAATAAAGAATTATACTGTGTATTTACTGTAAATATTTCACATTCCAATGTTCTTCACATAAAGGAATAAGTTGTATGTATTTTTAAATAGATATTCCTATATATCTGTATATATCTAACCTATATATTATCGTGTGTGTTTGTATATATAGGTATGGATATAAAAAAATGAGATTGGGTTAGCGTGACTTGTTGCATGTTTTTTTCTACTTTTAATGCTCCATTGAAGTTTATTGGGAATAAGTTAACTTCGGCATTTTGCGTTCGGGTTTATTTTTACTTGTAATACGTGCGATAACCGATGCATACAAAAAGCGAATTGAACAGAGTTAACACTCGAGCGGAGGCGCAAATTCCTGCTCCACTCGTAATCTAGCCCTGAATGGGAAATTTATCCTCCAAGCAGCTCAGTAATCTTATAATATTAAATACAAACACTTTATGTCCTGTGTATTAGAGAACAATTAACTGTGTTTTAAATATTTATTTTTGCATGAAAAAGTTATTAAAAGTGTTTAAAATGATATTGAAACTAAGACGTACATAAATTGCAGCACAGAACCTTAGGGTCTTATTCCTCATTGGATGACAACTCCCACAGTGCAATTGGTGAGCAGGAACATGCCTCTTGCGTACTGAGAAGCAAAAGTGGTTTAATTAAGGACAAGAACATTTATTTTCCCAATAACAAAAACACCATCTTTTAGATGCAAGATTAATTGGGGAGAGGATTCATGTACCTTTAAAGGGTTATTAAGCTAAATCTTCCCTATCTACATGTGCATAGTCTGTATAAGTAGAGACACACTATATTATAGGAGATCTGTATAAAAACGTAACATTGACATTGCATTAGCTAAATTTGAAAGGTTTTAAAAATCAAGAATAGTTCAGGGACACACCTCTTGAGAAGCCTAGTGGGATACCTGTCCTTGGTCACTTTTGCTGTGGTTAATCATGGACAAATCTAAGTGAGCTTTTGCTCTGAGCTAACCAATCACTATATAGAACAATGAAGAGTTTAAAGGGGCAGTATACACTAATTTTCATTTTACTGCATGTAATAGACACTATTATACAGAATAATATGCACACATACTGATATAAAAATCCAGTATAAAACCTTTTAAAAACTTACTTAGACGCTCCCAGTTCAGGTCTGTTGAAAGGGTTAGATGGAACATCCACTACAAGTGGGAAATAGCAAGCTCCCCCGCCCTTCCTCTGCATATGAAAAGACCCTTTACACAAACAGGAGCAAGCTGGAGTAGGTATACATCAGTATTCTACTAAAACTTTGGGGCTTGGTTAGAAGACTGAAAAGCAGTGCAATGTTATTTAAAAATAAGCAAAACTATACTTTAAAAACAAACAAACTGTATGGGCTATATAAATGCATCAGCTACAAAACATTTATGCAAAGAAAAATCTAGTTTATAATGTCCCTTTAAAGTTTAATTTCCATCTAAAGGGGAGG
Organism: Bombina bombina; assembly: GCF_027579735.1. Classification (NCBI taxonomy): domain Eukaryota; kingdom Metazoa; phylum Chordata; class Amphibia; order Anura; family Bombinatoridae; genus Bombina; species Bombina bombina. The sequence continues at coordinate 25,292,368 of NC_069499.1, read as the reverse complement.
AGATTCCACGGCTTCATTCATTACTGTTGGGAATTAAGAACCTGGCCACCAGGAGGAGGCAAAGACACCCCAGCCAAAGGCTTAAATACCTCCCCCACTTCCCTTAGCCCCCAGTCATTCTTTGCCTTTCGTCACAGGAATCGGCGCAGGAGGATTGCGTCCTCTTGTCTTACCCTTGAGTCCTCCTCAAGCCCCTCAGTGGCTCTTTGTATGTAGGTGATTGGACTCATGGTTTCCAGAATAGATGTCATTCCATTCGCCAGGTTCCATCTCAGACCTCTTCAATTGTGCATGTTGAGACAGTGGAACGGCGATCATTCAGATCTATCACAGCAGATATCCATGGATGCTCGGACTCTGAATTCCCTCTCTTGGTGGATTCGTCCGGAGCAGCTGTCCATGGGGACATCCTTCTTGAGACCGTCCTGGGAGATTGTGACCATGGACGCGAGTCTGGCAGGATGGGGAGCTGTTTGGGGTGCCAGGATGGCACGAGGAAAATGGTCCTGGGAGGAGTCTCCCCTTCCGATAAATATTCTGGAACTCAGAGCAATCTTCAATGCTCTGAAGGCATGGCCTCCTCTGGGGTCGTTCAGCTTCATCAGATTCCAGACCGACAACATTACCTCGGTGGCTTACATCAACCATCAGGGGGGTTATGAGGAGCTCCCTAGCCATGAGGGAGGTGTCTCGGATCTTGGAGGGGCAGAGTCCCACAGCTGCTCGCTCTCAGCGATTCACATTCCAGGTGTGGACAACTGGGAAGCAGACTTTCTCAGCAGGCAAGCCTTCCATCCGGGGGAATGGTCTCTTCATCCCGAAATGTTTGCGGGAATTTGTCTGGATTTGTTGGGGAACGCCGGAGATAGATCTCATGGCATTCAGACTCAATTGCAAACTACCCCGATATGGGTCGAGGTCCAGGGATCCCCAGGCAGAGCTGATAGATGCCTTAGTGATGCCTTGGGGGTTCAGCCTAGCTTACATTTTTACACCGTTACCACTTCTACCTCGGGTAGTGGCACGCATCAAACAGGAGCGAGCTTCGGGCCATTCTAATTGCTCCATCGTGGCCGCGAAGGACATGGTTTGCGGATTTGGTGGGGATGTCATCCTCTGCACCGTGGAGGTTACCCTGTCGCATGGATTTGCTGGAATAGGGCCCCTTTCAACATCAAAGTCTCGAATCTCTGAGGCTGACTGCGGGGTGATTGAACGCCTAGTCTTAACCAAGAGAGGCTTTTCTGAAAGTGTGATTAACACTCTAGTTCAGGCAAGGAAGCCAGTCACTCGTCGCATCTAACATAAGGTGTGGAGGACTTACTTGTCTTGGTGTGAGAAGCATGGATATCCTTGGCATAAGGTGAAGGTATCAAGGATTCTGTCCTTTCTCCAAGACGGTTTGGTGAAGGGTCTTGCCGCCAGTTACTTTAAAGGGACAGATTTCTGCATTATCAGTCTTGTTGCATAGGAGACTCGCTAAGCTCCCTGACATCTAATCTTTTTTTCAGGCTCTGTCTAGAATCAGGCCTGTCTTTAGACAGTCTGCTCCCCCATGGAGCTTAAACTTGGTCCTTAAGGTATTGTAGAAGGTTCCGTTTGAGCCTATGCATTCCATTGACATTAAGATTCTGTCCTGGAAGGTTCTCTTCCTGTTGGCCATTGCATCGGCACGCAGAGTATCTGAACTGGCTGCCTTGCAATGTGAGCCTCCTTATCTGGTTTTTCATGCGGATAAGGCTGTGCTTCGCACTGGTTTGGGGTTTCTTCCCAAGGTGGTGTCTAACCGTAACATCAATCAGGAAATAGTGGTTCCTTCTTTGTGTCCTAACCCTTCTTCTTCTAAGGAGAGGTTACTTCATAATCTGGATGTGGTTCGTGCCCTGAAGCTCTATCTTCAGGCTATGAAGGATTTCAGACAGTCTACATCTCTTTTTGTGATGTATTCAGGGAAGCGCAAGGAGCAGAAAGCCTTTTCTACTTCTTTGTCCTTTTGGTTGAGGAGCTTGATTCGCTTGGCCTATGAGACAGCGGGACATAAGCCTCCTCAGAGGATCACGGCTCATTCAACTAGAGCTGTGGCTTCATCTTGGGCCTTCAAGAATGAAGCCTCTATGGAGCAAATTTGTAAGGTGGCTTCCTTGTCCTCCTTACACACTTTTACAAAGTTTTACACATTTGACGTTTTTGCTTCTGCGGAAGCTGTTTTTGGGAGGTTTTGCAGGCTGTGGTGCCCTCAGATTAGGGTCCTCCTTTTCCCTCCCGGTTTCATTCAGTGTCCTCTAGAGGTTGGGTATATGTTCCCAACAGTAATTAATGAAGCCGTGGACTCTCCTCCCCTTTAGATGGAAAACATAAATTATGCTTACCTGATAATTTCATATCCATGGAGGGGAGTCCTCGGCTCCCGTCCGTATCTCCGGTGGACGGACCTAAATTTAATTAATCTTCCGGCACCATTTATACCCTAATATTTCTCCTACTGTTCCTTGTTCCCTCGGCAGAATGACTGGGGAATGAGGGAAGTGGGGGAGGTATTTAAGTCTGTGGCTGGGGTGTCTTTGCCTCCTCCTGGTGGCCAGGTTTTTAATTCCCAACAGTAATGAATGAAGCCGTGGACTCTCCTCCCCTCGATGGAAAGGAAATTATCAGGTAAGCATAATTTATGTTTTCTCATTAAATTGAAAGTTGCACAAACATTCTGTGATGCTGTAAATGTGCCAGGACCGAGCACTATTCTTGTTTTCAGTATTGGCCTCTGGTGATAACCCAATAGCACTTGCTATGTGTTTGCTCTGGTACAGGAAGAGACGTGAAATTCGCAGAAGTTAAATATTTACCAGCATGCAAACAGGCTGACGTTTCCGCGCATAGAAAAATACACCCTTTGTTTGCATTCAAATGTAGACTTCTCAGGAATGAGTTTTTTCAACAAGAGAGCAGGGATCAGGTTATCTTAGCTGGTTCTAACAAAAGGAGACGATTCTCGGGTTTTCTTACACAGAAAAAAAAATGCAATTCTCACAAAACTGAAAGCTGTCGTTTAATAGCAAGATGTTTTATGTGACAAAGGAACCGCAGCGCCAACCCTATCTGCTTATTGGCTCATTGAGCGCCTACTGTCCTGTACCCTAGTTCATCTTGTATTTTTTTTAAAGATTTTCAGCACAAACACATGTGGGGGCTACGTAATAATTTACATCATCAGTTTTAATTTATTAAAGACCTAATGCATCAGAAAAACTTATATTGAGAAGAATTTGTGTTTTGTTATCTTCGCTAATACTACAAAGATTTTTGTAATTCATCTATAAAATGGTGTTTTATTCTCTGGATTGTAGGAACATCAAAGCCTGATTAATACAGAAAAACAAAAACTAGATGGTTTTATGGAAAATCTCAGAATCCGATACGCTGAATCAATCCCTGTTGAGATAGGATCGGAGGTGGATGAATGCCGTGTGACTTTGGAGGAAACAGAGGAAGAGGTATCATATTTTAGTAAAAATTCATTCCAGGCAGAAATAAGTGATTTTAATCGTTTCACCTAATTTTTAACCTTAAAGGTTACATGTGATAAAGTTCTATAAAAGTATTTGTATCAATATTTCTCTTTAATTTGTTAATAGTACAAAAAATACAATTTAATATATACTTTCAAATTAGAATAAAGAGGAATGGCTAAAAATATATAAAATGAATAGCTGGTTAGAATTTGTAGGAGCCATTGACAAGGGACCCTTATGTATATTTTAGGAGTCATAATATAAATAAAGGTAATTACTTTACTTCGTACAGGTATAACTATGGATTTCCAAAATCCAGAATTATTCCTAAATCCAGACTTTTTCATTAATATTTTTTTTTAATCAGAATGATTAAAAATTACCATTTTTCCCACCAGTAAGTAACAATCTTCTGCCTGTGTCTTTGTTTCTTTGTTTTTGTTCTAAAATACAATTTCTAGTCTATATTTATTTGCAACAACAACTACTATATTGCCTTTATGATTACAGTACTATATTATCTTTACAAAAGTAAGATATAAAACTACCTTTAGGTTGTACATATAAGCTGCGTTATGACAATTAAATATCTCCTAATAGACATAAGATATTGCTGTTTACACTTTGTCCCAACCGAAATCCAAATTATTCCAAAATCCAAACCTTTTCCGGACCCAAACAGTTTGGATAAAGTAGATGTAGTTAACCCTTTGGTTTTTAGTGAAGGCTGCAACGTCACAAACAGTTATCGTCTTAAAGAATTCCTCATCCAGCAAATGAGAAACAATATAGTAACATTCTATTGATATTCAGAGGGTTATAGTAACATTATATTGATATTCAGAGGGTTATAGTAACATTCTATTGATATTCAGAGGGTTATAGTAACATTCTATTGATATTCAGAGGGTTATAGTAACATTCTATTGATATTCAGAGGGTTATAGTAACATTCTATTGATATTCAGAGGGTTATAGTAACATTCTATTGATATTCAGAGGGTTATAGTAACATTCTATTGATATTCAGAGGGTTATAGGAACATTCTATTGATATTCAGAGGGTTATAGGAACATTCTATTGATATTCAGAGGGTTATAGTAACATTCTATTGATATTCAGAGGGTTATAGTAACATTCTATTGATATTCAGAGGGTTATAGTAACATTCTATTGATATTCAGAGGGTTATAGTAACATTCTATTGATATTCAGAGGGTTATAGGAACATTCTATTGATATTCAGAGGGTTATAGGAACATTCTATTGATATTCAGAGGGTTATAGTAACATTCTATTGATATTCAGAGGGTTATAGGAACATTCTATTGATATTCAGAGGGTTATAGGAACATTCTATTGATATTCAGAGGGTTATAGGAACATTCTATTGATATTCAGAGGGTTATAGGAACATTCTATTGATATTCAGAGGGTTATAGTAACATTCTATTGATATTCAGAGGGTTATAGGA